>NC_141545.1:27645602-27858102 GCF_021556685.1 Rattus norvegicus | reverse complement strand
TATGTGTGTATTCTTGTGGTGTGGGGGTATGTGTGTAGATGTAGGGGTGTGGGGGGTGTGTGTGTATGTGTGTGTGTGGGTGTGTACATGTGTATATGTGTGGTGTGTGTATGTATATGTGTGTGTGGTATGTGTATGTGTGGTGTGTGTATATGTATATGTGTGTGTGGTGTGTGTATGTGTGTGTGCGTGTGTGGTGTGTGTAATGTGTGGTGTGGGTGTATGTGTGTATGTGGTATATGTGGTGTGTGTGTGTGTTTGGGTGTTTTCATTATATGTATATGTATATGTGTTTGTGGGTGTACTATGGCATGTGTACGTGTGTGTGTGTGTGTGTGTGTGTGTGTGTGTGTGTACCTGAGGAGAACTGAGTTTGAGGTTCAGGGCTGTCCCATGGGCAGAGGTGGGAGATTTTCTAGGTTGGAGATGAAAAGGGATGAGTTAGGATAGTGTCTTAACTTTTGTTGCTGTATTAAGATACTCTGACAAGGGCCAGAAGTTGTGGCCTTTAATCCCAGCGCTCAGGAGCCACAGGCGGGCAGATCTCTGTCCATTTGAAGCCAGCCTGGTCTACATAGTCAGGTTTAGCTCAGAGCTTTATAGTGAGACCCTATCCAAAAAAAAAAAAAAAAAAAAAAAAAAAAAGCTATTACTCTAATGAAAGCAACTTAAGGGGTCCAAGGTTCCTTTGCCTCACAAAAGTCAATGTTACAAAATCCGTCATTGCAGGGAAATTGTGGTGTTAGGGACTTGAAGCAACTGGTCATATCGTATTCACCACCAAGAGCAGAGAGCAATGAAAGCACACATGCCAGCGCTCAGCTCACACTGCCCACCCTTAAATGGTTTGGGATTCCCTTCGTAGGAAATGATGCCACCCACAGTGGACAGGCCTTTCCCACTTCAATTAATGTAATTAAGATAATTCCCGGGGCTGGGGATTTAGCTCAGTGGTAGAGCGCTTACCTAGGAAGCGCAAGGCCCTGGGTTCGGTCCCCAGCTCCGAAAAAAAGAACCAAAAAAAAAAAAAAAAAAAAAAAGATAATTCCCAACACACGTGCCTATGGGCCGACTCAAATCAAACCAGGCTGTCCTCTACCGAGATTCCTTTCCAGGTAACTCTAGATTATGTCAAATTGACAATTAAAACTAACCATTACAAGCAACTTCCTTCTGTAAGTCCCCAGGAACTCACCTATCATATGGAATGTGGATGGTGTTCCTAGCCACAGTTAGAAATCAGAGGCTCAGAGATGGGCAGTAATATCCTCAGGATCACACAGCAAAGAGTAGAGAGCCTGGTCTAGAACCCTGTTGGTGAGGATTATCTGTCCAGGCCATTTTGAAAAAAGCCCATTGGGGTTGAGTTTATAGCTCCGTTGGTACTATACTTGCCTGGCACGTGCAAAGCCCTGGATTCCATCCCCAAAAGGATGAGAGGGAAGAGTGTGGCTGAGATGGCACCAATCTATACACGCCCAACCCTTCCCTCTATCCTTTTGCATCCCACACCCTGAGAATGAGACCTTCAGTTGCTTAGCAACTAGCAGAGCCTTGGAGAAAGGACCCGGAAATAGCTTATGAGGCGGTTCCCTCTGTTAAGATAGAGGTCGTGTGTGTGTGTGTGTGTGTGTGTGTGTGTGTGTGTGTGTGTGTGTGTATACACGTGCATGATACTTTTGGCCTCCCACAATGTCAAGGCTTTTTACCTCCAAACCATGCTTCTGCTCTACCCCTAGCACACAAGAGGACAGGGTTTCTGGAAAGCTAATTTTCCATGTCACCTTGAGCAGTCCTTGGGAGCAGTATTTCCAGAACAAAGGAGAGAGGATCCTATTGAGACTCCCCCCTGCAGTGTTAGCTTTTGAAGAGTTAGCCAGATTTCAGTAAAGACTGAAACTATACCAGGAGTAGGAAGAGAAGGAGACCAGAGAAACCCCCATTCCTGCAGGGTAGCTGTGGATGAAGACTGGAAGTTAGAAGTACACTGAGCAAAGCCCCAACAGTGCCCTGGGCTGTGGCTGGTTTCAACTGAGCCTCGTGACGGCTGGAGTTGCCGTCAAGATTTTAAGCACTGGGCTGAAGAGATGGCTCAGTGGTTAAGAGCACTGACTGCTCTTCCAGAGGTCCTGAGTTCAAATCCCAGTCAACCACTTGGTGGCTCACAACCATCTGTAGTGAAATCTGATGCCCTCTTCTGGGGTGTCTGAAGACAGCTGCAGTGTATATAATAAATTAAAATAATAATAAAAAGATTTTAAGCACTTCCCTGGCAGATGCCAGGTCCTGGGTTTGAATGCCAGCATTGCAAGCAAACAAAACAGCTGAGACTGGACTGCAGAGACGGTTCAGTGTTCAAGAGAACTTGTCTGTTGCTCTTGCAGAGGACCCAGGTTCGAGTCCCAGATGGTGGTTCACAGCTACCCATAAACCTAGTTCCAGGGGATCTGATACCCTCTTCTGACCAACTCAGGCACCAAGCCCACATGTGATGCACACAAACTTGCAGGCAAAACTTTCACACACAAAAGAAAATAAGTTCTTAATATCTTTTTATTTTAGTTGTTTTTGTTTTTCTGACACAGAGTTTCTTTTTGTAGCCCTGGGCTATCCTGGAACTCTCTCTGTGAGCTAAGCTGGCCTCCAACTCAGAGATCTGCCTGCCTCTGCCTCTCAAGTGCTGGGACCAAAGTCATGTGTCACCCTACCCAGCTGTAACACAGTGGTAGACTGCCTGTCATTTGTGAAGTTCTGGGTTCCATCCCAGCACCAGAAAAAACGATTTTTGAAATTTTATATTCATAGGCTTTTTTTTTTTCTTTTTTCTTTTTTTCGGAGCTGGGGACCGAACCCAGGTCCTTGCGCTTGCTAGACAAGCGCTCTATCACTGAGCTAAATCCCTAACCCCTATTCATAGGCTTTATAGGATAGGCATGGTGGTGCACGCCTTTAATCCCAGCACTCAGGAGGGAGAGGCAGGCAGATCTCTGAGTTGGAGGCCAGCCTGGTCTACACAGAGAGAGCTGCAGGACAGCCAGGGCTACACAGAGAAATCCTGACTGGAAACAAACCAAGTAATCAAAAGAAGAAAAAAACAAACAAACAAAAAACCTTTTATGCTCATTTATTTACTGGGTTGTATGTGCATATGCCACAGTTCGGGTATGTAAAGGTCAGAGGACAAGTTACAATAGTTGGTTCTCTCCTGTCACGTGTGTGTGTGTGTGTGTGTGTGTGTGTGTGTGCGTGTGTTCTGAGCTTTGAACTCTATCTAGCCATCAGGCTTGGTGGCAAGTGTCTTTACCCTCTGAGCCATGTCACTAGCCAAGTCAGTTAGGACTGGAGAGGCTGGAGCATTAGCGGGTAGAGTGTTTGCCTAGCATGCACAAAGCCTGGGGTTCTATCCACAGCACTGCATAAACCGGGAGTGATGTTGCATACCTGTAAGCCCCAACACTTTGGAGACTGAGGCAGGAGGATCAGAAGTTTAAGGTCACACTTGACTACATAGCGAGTTGGAGTCCAGGCTGGGCTATAGGAAATCTTGTCTAAGGGGGGAAAAAAAGTGAAGGAAAAACGAAATACAAAGATCTGGCCTGCACCCACCCACAGATGGGGAAAAACTAGCGTGGAATACATTCTTGTCCTGAAGTGACAGTACCGGCCCCTCCCTCTACAGCGTGAGAACAAGCGGATTAGAGCGGCCAGTGGGCCCTAAACCTCCAGGATTAAGTCATAGAGAGTTTAGCCAATGGAGGAGAGGTGAGTGACCACCCCACCTTGTGATTTATCTGTCCCTCAGGGCCGGCCGCCGAGGACCTGTGTCATGTCCTCCACCGTGAACAACGGGGCTACCAGCATGCCAGCTCCTCCCGACGCTGCCAACGGCTTCCCGCAGCCCGGAGGCTCGTCCGGGTCCTGGCCGCGCGCGGAGGAGGAGCTGCGCGCCGCCGAGCCAGGCTTGGTGAAGCGCGCGCACCGGGAGATCCTGGACCACGAGCGCAAGCGGCGCGTAGAGCTCAAGTGCATGGAGTTGCAGGAGATGATGGAGGAGCAGGGGTGAGTAGGGCGTGGCGGGAGGGGCGGGACCAGAGGAGATGTGGGTGGGGAAAGATCAGACTGTTCAGGACTTGGCGCAGGAGCTGTCAGAGGCGGGGCTGGGGCGTGGTGGGCGTGGCTAGGGCAGGGAGTGGCAGGGCCTTGGTTATGCTTTGATGGGGAGCTTGATGCAGCAAGGCTGGGCAAAGACAGACAGGGGGCGTGGTGGGATATAGTGGTGGAATCAGAGCAGAATGGGACTGGGCGGACGGGAGGCTGAGTACCTGGTGAGGAGAAGTCAGAGAAGGGGCGTGGCTGGGATGTGCTTTGTGCTTAGAGAAGGAGTGGGCAAGGGCGGGGCCCAACAAGGAGAATGGTCGTATGTGGGCACAGCCAGCCTATGCTGCGGTCCGGCATGCACAGACCCTGGGTGCAGAGGGAAGGGCGGGGCTAGGTATAGTGTCTGGCAGGAGTAAGGTAGGTTAAAGCCAGAGCAAGAGTGTGGACGTAAGTATAGAGGCATGGGGAGGAATGGCAGAGTAGGGGTGTAGCTAAATTCTCCAGACGGGCGCCTAGACAGGGAATAGTCTAGCTTTATTCCTGGAGTGCGAGGCTATTTGTCCGAGGACTGTGGCTGGAGTGTGACGTGGGTCCAGGGCAGAGGTTTGATTGTGGACTTGGCAGTGGTAGAGTTGTGCCCAAGGACTTAATGTGGCAGAACAACGTAGGGTGAGGACGGGGTGGGGTGGAACCAGGACTAAGATGGGCATGAGTTTGCACTCTGGAGTTTGGTCCACTAATGGCGGTGGGGGGCTGCGGGACGCGGTTGTTCTAACTGAGGGGACCTGACCTGGATGTGGTGGAGCTGTGCCCAGGATATTGGTGCAACAGGGTGGGGCGTGGTCAAGACCAGAACTAAGCAGAGGGCTTGGTCTGGCATGGTGAGCAGATCTAGAAGCAAAATTGGGATGTGGCCGGGCCCTTTGGCAGGTCCCATGTCTGATGAGGCTGATTGAACTTTGGTCCTAGTCTGAAATGCTGGCCTTGGCGGGGTCAAAAGGTTGGGCAGATTAAGGGCAGGGCTGCAATAGGGTTGAAGTGTTCAGGGAGAGCTGGGTGCCTGTGTTGGAGCCCGGTGCTGAATCTAAAAGACACCGGGGGACCAGGCTTCAACCCACAGAAGCCACAGGGTGCATTCCCCCTGCCCTGGATACACCCAGCGCTGAAAGCATAAAGACATAGATAAACATAAATGACAACTCAAGGCCTCAGTTTCTACAATCTATAAAATGGGTAGAGATGCCAAGCTAGTCAGGCAAGAAAACACAGGGGTTTTTCTAAGTAACCAGGCTTCCTGCAGGTTCTGCAAAGTCGTTATGACCTTTAAACCATGTTTCCCCCTTACTCATAGACATGTGCATGCACAAACAGGCACACACACACATTAAATAAATAATAATTTACAGACTATGCAGCCCTGGCTAACCTGGAACTTTGCTATGTAGATAAGACTAGCCTCAAACTATGAGATCCTCCTGTCTCTTCCTTTTGAGTGCTGGGATTAAAGGCAACCATGCCTGACCAGAAATAAATGAATAAATTAAATAAAAAAATACTTTTAAAATTGTTTAGTGCCGGGCTGGAGAGATGGCTCAGTGGTTAAGAGCACCGGCTGCTCTTCCAGAGGTCCTGAGTTCAAATCCCAGCAACCACATGGTGGCTCACAACCATCTGTAATGGAATCCGATGCCCTCTTCTGGTGTGTCAGGAGACAGCTACAGTGTACTCATATACAAAATAAATAAATAAATCTTAAAAAAAATTGTTTAGTGCCAAGTTGGTTTAGTGAGACGTTCCCACTCCCAGTGGACACAGGTCTGAATGTGGGAACCTGCCTAGGATCTACACGCTCCAGAGAAAGCCCTTGGCCCACTTCAATAAGACCCAGACCCTGGGCTGGAATGAGGTTTAGGATTACCTAGCATGTTAGACATGTTAGACGTGTTAGCCCTGGAGTCCATCCCCAGTACTGCATAAGACTGTGTGATGTGGTTGTGGTGCAATGTCTGCCATCCCAGCACCACAGAGGGAGAAGCACGGGACCGGGAATGTGAGGCCATTCCTGACTACATGGCCAGTTTGAGGTCAGCCTGGACTAAGTGAGAACCTGTCTCAAAAACAAAGACCCAGGGAATGAGAGTGTACGCCTTTGATCTCAGACCCATTACAGAAGGCTGTGAGCCACCATGTGGTTGCCGGGACTTGAACTCAGGACCTCTGGAAGAACAGCCGGTGCTCTTAATTTTTTTTTTAAAGATTTATTTATTTATATGTAAGTACACTCTCCCTGTCTTCAGACACACCAGAAGAGGGCATCAGATCTCATTACAGATGGCTGTGAGCCACCATGTGGTTGCTGGGATTTGAACTCATGACCTCTGAAGAGCAGTCAGTGCTCTTAACCGCTGAGCCATCTCTCCAGCCCGCCGGTGCTCTTAAATGCTGAGCTGTTTCTCCAGTCCTCAAAACATTTTTAAAGAAAATTTGGGGGGGGATGCCAATTAATTTTTTAATTAGTTAGTTCTGGGGACTAAGGTCAGAGAGAGAGAGAGAAGACTTCAGCTCTAAGTAATTCTGAGGTGGTGCAGAGCACAGACAAGCTAACAGAATTACTAGATCAAGGACCACTGCCAAGATCCAGGAGGTACAGGTTATTATGAAAACACAGTTGGTGACACACTCCCTGGTAGGGTGACCTCCCTTCTGTCAATACACAATGTGTCCAGTCTTTGTGTTGCACCCCTGGATCACTACAGGGTGATCCTGGAAGCTTATGGGTCAGAAGATGCACTGAGAGGCTTGGCCGTACACAGCCTGTGAGAACTACCCAGTGAGAGGCTGGGTCTTGGCTCAGTGGTAATTCATGTTTCCCTAACATGTATGAGGCCCTGTATTCTACCCCAGCAACCTTAAAAAAAAAAAACCTGCATAAAGAACGGACATGTTTGTTTGGATTTTTGCTTTAAAAACAAAACACTTTTGAATGCTGTATGGAGGTGGCATGCATCTTTGATTCCAGCACATGGGAGGCAGAGGTGGGTGGCTCTCTGAGTTCGAGGCCAGCCTGCCCTACAGAGCGCATTCCAAGACACCCAGGGCTACAAAGAGAAACCCTGTCTTGAAAAAAAGCAAGCAAACAAAAACGTTTAAAAACTAAATTAATCTTCTATAAAATGTTCGTTGAGGAAAAGACAAACAAGAAACAAGAGAGGCAAGGCACGCCATTTCCATGGACAGGTGCCTGAGGGCTATGTCTGCTGTAGTGAATCCTGAGCAAAGGGCAAAGCAAGAGAAGACCCTCTTCTCACCCTCCCCTCTTTCTATCCTGTCACCTTGTCTTCCACTCTAAAGAATGAGGCCCCTGGAGGTCATGACCCAAGACTCATTCACTAACAGCAGACAACTGTTAGTACTACATCAGGCATGAAGTGTGTGTGCACAGCCTGAGCGGCAGCCTGTGACTCCAGCACTGAGACACAGAGGCAGGGGTATTAAAAGGTAGAGAGGCGGGGTTGGGGATTTAGCTCAGTAGTAGAGCGCTTGCCTAGCAAGCACAAGGTCCTGGGTTTGGTCCCCAGCTCCGGAAAAAAGAAAAAAAAAAGGTAGAGAGACTAACTTGCATTATAAGTTACAGGCTAGCCTTGGCTACATAGCAAGACTCTGTTTAAAAAAGGAGTTGGGGACTGGAGAGATGGCTCAGTGGCTAAGAGCACTAAATGTTTTTCCAAAGGTCCTGAGTTCAATTCCCAGCAACCACGTGGTGGCTCACAACCATCTGCAATGGGATTTGGTGCCCTCTTCTGGTGTGTCTGAAGACAGTGACAATGTACTCATAAATAAAAGAAAGAAAGAAAAGAAGGAGGGAGGGAAAGAGAGGGGAGGGAGAGGGAGGAAAGAAATATAAAATACAGAGAGAGAGATGGAAATGGGGTAGGGAGAGAGGGGAAGGAAGAACAGGTGTGAAGGAGGAATGGGGAAGGAAGGAGAAAAGAAGGGAAAGGGTGGAAGGGAGAGGAAGGGACTGAAAGAAAGCGGAACGTAGGTAGGGAGGTGTGGGGAGGGGAGGAGATGGGGAGGGAGAATGTACATTTAGGTAAAATAACAAAAGTACAGAAAAGTAGACGCCACTGGAGTGTGCGCAGTGAGCAAGAGCCGGAGAGCAGGTGGGAGTGCGACGAAGGAGTGACCTAGCATTAGAAGCAAAGCCCCCATGTTCTCTGTTCCCCACAGGTACTCAGAGGAGGAGATCCGGCAGAAGGTCGGGACCTTCCGGCAGATGCTGATGGAGAAGGAGGGAGTACTGACAAAGGAGGACCGGCCTGGGGCCCACATGTGAGTATTTGCCTGAGTGACAGCAAGGGCGGGTCCATCTCACGCTGCGACTGGATATGTATGGGGGGTGGGGGAGGGGCGCTTCTCCAGATGCGCCATTAGGGGATGGGGTGAGTGAAGGAGAGATCATAGACCCTGCCCACTGGAAGCTCTGGCCTGGCCCAGAGTACCAGGTACAGACAACAGACGATCCCTGAGGGCCATTTGCTGCCCACCTGGGTACTGTCTATGGGCTACAAGACAGGGAACTTCAGAAATGTTCAGATCCCAATCCGACAGTGTGACCACAGGCAAACTACGAGTTAGTCAGTGGGTCTGTGATTCCTACCTGTAAAATGAACTCCAGAATAAGCTCGTGATGTACCCTAGATTATAGAAAGTCCAATGTCAAGGGGCTGGAGGCGTGCGTGGCTCAGTGGTAGAGTCCTGCTTAGAATCCCCCAGTGAGGGTCTGGGGGCATGGCTCAGTGGTAGAGCCCTGCCTAGAATCCCCCAGTGAGGGGCTGGGGGCGTGGCTCAGTGGTAGAGCCCCTGCCTAGAATCCCCCAGGGAGGGGCTGGGGGCATGGCTCAGTGGTAGAGCCCCTGCCTAGAATCCCCCAGTGAGGGGCTGGGGGCATGGCTCAGTGGTAGAGCCCCTGCCTAGCATGCTTGGAGGTCCTAAATGCAAGCCCCAGCAAGGAAGAAAAAACTGTAGAAAATAGAGCGGGCTGAATTGGAGAAATGGCAAAGGGTAGCCCAGTGCTGTGTCTGACACAGAGTACAGAACACATTCAGAGGGTGTCCCCTTGCTAATGGTCTTTTCCATACCTAGCACTGAGAATGTGCAGAAAGCTGGAGAAAGGTTCCTGGTCTTTCTCTCAGCAGTGGGCCCAGCTCAGCAGCAGATGCCTTCCTGAGTCCCCAGACTTCTGTCTACTTTTGTTCCACTAAGACCTAATCAAAGATTCTAGGTTCTGAGACAGGACGATTGTCATGCTACACAGAAAGTTCAAGGTCAGCCTGGGATTTATAAAGAATCTTGTCTCCCAGTTTCCAAGGCTCTATGAACAATTGCTAGGAAAGAAACATTTTGGTTTTAACATTTGTTTACTTGTTGTGTGTGCATGTGTATGACCATGAGTTAGTGTACATGCATGCCTTAATTTTCTCCTTCTATGGAGTGGATGTTACAGATTGAACTCAAGTCATCAGACTTGGCAGTAAGTGCCTTTACCCACTGATTCATCTTGCTGGCCCATGGAGCGGAGCAGGTGGGCGGGCATTTTCTTTAGCGGCGTAGCCACCATTAAGTTATTCTGCAAATAACTCTTCACTCATGGTCCTAAGTGCAACCTTAATGCAACACATTGGGTCCAAAAAAAAAAAAAAAAAAAAAGGCATCGAAGGCTGGAGAGATGGCTCCTCGGTTAAGAGCCATGGCTGCTCTTGCAGATCAGAGTTCAGTTGCCAGTTTCTTTGAGGCGCTGCCCACAACTGTCTGGAGCTTCAACTCTATGAGATCCAAAGTCCTTTTCTGGTCTCAGGCACCTGCACACATGTGGCACACATTCACAGACCCGCACACACGTAAATATAAATAACAGATATTTTTTATTTCTGATGCAGAGCAGTGGTGACAGCAGTGCACACCTTTAATCCCAGCACGGGAGGCAGAAGCAGGTGGATCTTTGTGAGTTTGAGGCCAGCCTGGTCTACAGAGTGAGTTCAGGACAACCAAGGTTGTTAATCTTTGTGAGTTTGTGTCTGCAGAGCAAGTTTCAGAACAGCCAAGGTTGTTACACAGAGGAACCCTGCAAAAAAAAAAGAAAAATGAAAGAAAAGAAAAAGAAAAAGATAACAGAGAGTGTGGTGTGTGTGTGTGTGTGTGTGTGACATGTATCCCAATATGGCCTGGAATTTGCTATATAGTTGAGAATAACCTTGAGCTTCTTTTATTTGGTTTTGGTTTTGTTTTTTTTTAACAGTTGGGCACAGTAGCACAGGCCTTTAATCCCAGCACTCAGGAGGTGAATGAGGCAAGACCAGTGTGGTCTACATAGGGAGTTCCAGGATGACCGAAGCTACATAGTGAGACCCTGCCTCAAAACAAAGCAAAAAGACAGACAGACAGCATGAACATGTGAAGATACCCACAGAAACCAGAAGGGGGCATCAGATCCCCTGAAACTGGAATTGCAGGTGATGGTAAGACATTTGCCATGAGTGCTAGGAACCAGACTAGGTCCTCTGTAGGAACAGCAAGTGCCCTTAACCATGGAGCCATCTTTCCAGCCTGACTTTGAATTTGTGATCCTCCTGCCTCCGCCTTCAGACTGTTGGGATTGCACAACCACGCTCAGTTTACTTCAGGCTGGGAATGGAATGGAGGGCCTCGTACATGCTAGGCAAACCTGTATTTAGTCCACTTGACATCATTCCCAGCCTGAAGATGGGATCATTATTGGTTTTATTTGTGATCCCTAATACAGTGTAGTGCTTCCAATTCTTGCACAGAGCTCCAGTTCCATTCATGTAGGGAGGGGTTGAACCAAAAGCATTCTAGCTAGGTGTATATAATGGCAATAAAGACTGGGTGTGCTGGCACATGCTCGTAGGACCAGCACTGGGGAGGCAAGAAGTAGGAGTTCAGCACACTGGATGGCAGAGAGGTTCTCTGGGGCTTGCTGGCTGGCAGCTCAGTTCCAGGTTCAATGAGAGACTCTGACTCAAGAAAATAACGCAGTGGTAGAGGTAGATGTTGTTGTCCTCCTCCTACCTCTGTGCTCACGCACTCTGGCACCAGCACCCTCCTACACACGTACACATACCCCATATGCATATACAGCACACACTCACACTGCAACAGCTACACCAAGGAGAGCTCAGCAGCCCAAAGGCTGGCAGCTCTCCGTGGTGCTGAAACCAAGCTTGTTCTTGAGCCTGAGGCATACGTAAGAGTGAGGAAGGGCTTGCCACTGCCTGGCCGCACACTTTCCTATGGACCTGGCATCTGAGCCAGTTTTCACGTCTTTATGTATAGGGGAGAGAGGCAGATGCTCCATCCACGTGTCAAAATCTCTAAGTCCAAGGTGAGCATCCTGGCCTCTGGCTCCCTGCTGTGCCACAGCCCCAGACCCTTGAGTTCCCTAGCTCTTCATAAATGTATATTTAAAACGAAGGTAAGACACCCCTTCATAGGCTCAGTAGGTCTGGAGGCTGGCCCAATGGTAGAGCACTTGCCTAGAATCCTTCAGGAAGCACTAGGGTACGAATCAGCTGTGGAGTGTTTGCCAAGAATCCACCTCCCCACCCCAGTTAAGACTCTGGGGATGTGGCTCAGCTGTAAGTCCCTTGCATAGCATGCAGGAACTCTGGTTTCTATCCCCATCATGAGAAAAGCATAAATAAATGTGTGAGGATTAATCCCCGGCACACAGCAAACGCACGTCACTGCCGGGTGGCCACCGCCATCACCTACGTGGCTCATGTGCTCAACTGTCTTTGACTTCCGTTGACTTCAGTCGCCAACTGCTCAATTCCCATTCACTTCTGACATGATTTCTCTTCCACAATGAATTGAACCCCTGATACCACTAACAAAACAGCCCAAGTGGTCTGGGTCATGTACTTTGACCACAGGTCTGTTCCGTTCTGCCTGGCTGTCTCCATGCTGCCTGCCAAGTCTAGGGTTTCCTCCAGACTCTATAGAGCCCTGAGTCCCTGCAGTGCCTTGGCCTCCAATCTGGACATTCCACAAATTATAAACCACTGTTTAGGAGCATTTTAGGAACGTTCTCCACCACATAAGTCTACTCTTACCCCCAAGTTTGGACGCTCCTACAGTTAGCATGAGTTAACTGCAGGAGAGTTGGCTGAGTGATTGGGAGCATTTGTCATCTTCCAGAGGACCCAAGTTCAATTCCTGGCCCCCCACATGGGGATTACAGCCATCCCCAATTCTAGTTCCAGGAGATCTGATGTCCTCTTCTGACCTCTGTAGGCACCAAGCACATACATGCATGGTGCACATGTAAACAGACAGACAGGACACACACATAAAATAAAAAACCTAATTTGGAAAATTTTGTAATCAATGAAGACAGACCCAGACTGAAGGGGCCCCACCCTGTGGGTCTTTGGGGGTCATTATGAGTTCATGTTGGCTTCACAACAGACGTGGGATCACCCCAGGAAGCAGTCCCTCTTCGCCACGGTGCTAACTGACTGACAAAAGTGGTCATTTCCTGGGACAATCCGCACTCCAGAGTATTATACTGCTGCCATGACTAGAAATGACCCAACAGAAGCCAGAAGCCAGGAAAAGGCTTTTGACAGAAAGCAGGGTGTTGTCTGGTGATGTTTCCCTTGGGATGATGGATCCCTGGGGTGGGAAAACGGTGTGTTTGTTACCTTTGCAGACCTGTGGTCAAAGTACTTGACACAGATAAGTGGGGCTGTTTTGTTAATGGTATCAGAGGTTTAATTCACCGTGGCAGAGCAAGCATGTTGGGATAAATGGCATACATCACTGTGGCCAGAAAACTGTCAGAGACAGGAAGGGAGAAGTACATGATGTGTCCATCAAAGACATCCCCCAATGACCCACTTCCTCCAACTGGCCCTACCTCCCCAAATTCCATCACCTCCCAATAGCAGCCTACCTATTCATATTTTGCTTTTTGTTTATTTACACCCTCTCTCCCTCTCTCTCTCTCTCTCTCTCTCTCTCTCTCTCTCTCTCTCCTGTGTGTGTGTGTGTGTGTGTGTGTGTGTGTAAATGTGCGTGTTCCATGCCATGCATGTGGAGGACAGCTTGCAGGAATGAGCTCTCTCTTCACCACATGGGCACCATGCGAACTCAGCTCATCAGGGGCTTGGCAACAAGTGCCTTTACCTTCTGAGCCATCTCACCAGCCAGCCGCTCTGTCTTTAAAAAAAGAAGAAAAAGAGAGTTTCATGCTTATGTAATATACCAAAGTGTTTGGGAAGGCAGGCTTACAGAGGCAATATTTACAAGCTACTTCCTAACACAGTGTGAGCAAAGTCTAGTCATTTTCTCAACACGTCTAATTTTAGACGTGGTGTGGCCTCTCTGAACCTTGTCATTTTATCTGTAAGATAAGAAGGTTAATGACAGTTCCCATGTCAAAGGCTTGTTCTGAATATTCAGTGATTAAATGAGATAAATACATGGAAAGCGCTCGAAACACTGTCTGGCACCCGCACTGGCAATTATCATAATAGACATAGGATCAATGTTTGCCCTGCACTGCAAGGCATGGGATAAAAGAATGCAGATCCAGTTCTTTCCTGTTCCTACCGCCAATCAAAGCCTGTGTGAGGCCAGGTGCATGATGGTTGAGTGGATGGACAGAAAGAGAAGACCCTTTGCCCAGAATCCCACCCTTTGCCCAGCTCTCTCATCTGTTGATTGGACCAATAGGCTCCTGGTTAAAGGAAAGCAAAACCAGTTAGGTAACCAGAATGCTGGGGCTGGAGAGATGGTTCAGTGGTTAAGAGCACTGACTGCTCTTCCAGAGGTCCTGAGTTCAAATCCCAGCAACCGTATGGTGACTCACACCCATCTGTAATGAGATCTGATGCCCTCTTCTGTGTGTCTGACAGTGTATTCATATACATAAATTAATTTTTTTTAAAAAGTAACCAGAGTGCTGGCATTCTAGCCAATGAGGTGACTTAGTCAGTGATGACCTGAGTTTGATTCCTGGGACTAGCAAGTCATCCTCTGACCTCTACAGGCACATTGTAGCACACATGCTCACACACCACACACACTTACATGCGTGCACACACTCACAGGCATGCACACACTCACACGCATTCATACACACACACACACGCATAGAGTCAATAGATAAATAGATGTAATTTTAAAATTATCCCCCAAAAGTCTCTTTTTGATTAAAAAAATATATAAAAAACAACCAGTGAGAGGTAATCTTTTGTGCGTGCATGCATGTGTGTGTGTGTGTGCATGTGTGTGTATTCATGTGTATGTGTGTTTGTGTGTGCGTGTGTGTATATTTCTGTGTGTATTTGTGCGTGTGTGTGCGTGTGTGCGTGTGTGTATGTGTTTGTGTATTTGTGTGTGTGTATTTGTGTGTATGTGTGTGTGTATATATATGTGGGGGCTAGAGATCAACTTTGAATATCTTCTTCGATTTCCGTCTACCTTATTTTCTGAGACAGACTCTCGCTGGCTGGGAGCTCACTGTTAAGCTGAACTGGCCAGCCAGCACATTCCAGAAACCCTGTCTCTCTGGGTGCTGGGATGGAATCCAGATCCTCCTGCTTACACAGGAAGCACTTTACCAAATGAGCCCTCTCTCCATCCCCCTGCACTGTTAGTTTCATGGAGCCTAGATTGGCCTCCAACTTGCTAACCTTCACCTCCTGATCCTCCTGCCTCCACCTCCCAAATGCTGGGATCACAGGTGAGCGCCACTGCATCTGACCTGGAGACACCTTTTTATTTCATAGCCAGCTTTCTATGCCTGAGCTGGTCACCTCTACGGTGGGACGACCCTCGACCCTTCCATACCCATGGGCATACTGTAGATATGATGAACCATTAACTAGGTAACAAACTTGGATTTAAGAGCAAAAAATATGTTAGGTCTGTTAAGGGAGTCTGGTGTTAAGCAGATGAGGCCATAGCCACACAAAATGTAAAAGTTAAAACGTGCTGACGATCAGTAGGGGCGGGGCGATGGCTCAGTGTGAAAATGCTTGCTTGGAAGGCAGGAGGCTGCATTTGGATTCTCAGCACTTACGTAAAAGCCGCGTGCGCTAGCGTGCATTGCAAGCTGAGCACTGGAGAGGCAGAACCCTGTGGATGCTGGGGCCTTGCTGGCTAGCTAGTCTGGTTCCAACAGTGAGCTCCAGGTTCAGCGAGAGACCCTGTCTTCACAACCTAAGGTGGAATGGGGGGGGGGCTGGCAAGATGTCTCTGGGCACTAGTTACTCTTGCACAGAACCAGAATGGACTCCAGCACTCACATGGTGGCTCACAAGCATCTGTAACTCCAGTTCCAGTGGATCCAGCGCCCTCTACAGTCTCTCTACGGGCACTGCATGCACATGGTGCACATTCAAGCAATCATGCGTATAAAATCGATTTCTTCAGATAAAGTATAGAGGAAGGTATCCTGGAGATGGAGCCATCGGAGAAGGAATTTGCATGGGACGGGGAAGAATCGGGGGGCAAGGCATGCATGAAGGATATCAGTGGCCAACCTGACTCGGCAGTTACAAAGTCTTGAAAGGTCCTCTATTGGGCATTGCCCAAAGGGAGCGACTTGATTTTATATCTAAGCTTCATCACGTTCAACTCTGTATCAACTGAGGCTCCCTCCTCCCACCAGCTCACCCACAAGTCACATGCGATGTCCCTACATCTTACAGTGTCACTAAAGACTGTGTTTTACACGTCAGGCATTTTGTGTGGCTGAGGAGCTGTGTGGAGTGTGAGGAACCTGAAACTCCAGGGGGACCGGAGGAGACAAGGACAGATGGGAGGAAGCCAGCAGCTTCAGGTTGAGGAAGAGCAGAGAGATCTGAATTAAAGGAGGAGGGGATTCTGGGTTCTGTGCAAGCAATAGGGTCACATTAGTCTCTCTAACACCCCCCAAAAAGCTTCCCCGGTATCCACGGTGTCGGCCCCAAGGCTGTCAGGGTTTTGTAAGTTGGATCATAAGTATTGTTTCTTAATGTTCTAGGGATTAATTTCAAAGCCTCGCACTAAAGAAGGGTTTTATCACTGAGCCATGTCCCATCACACATAACTTCTTTCTTTTGAAAATATAAAATCAGTCTTCCAATTACAAATGAGTAGGTATCTTGCTGGAGATCTGTTGGCTTAAAATCTGCCTGTGTGGCAGATAAAGGCCTGGGCCTCACGTGTGCTGGGAAAGTCTCTGACACTGACCTGCAGACCTGGTCCTTGGGCTTTTGACTTATTTATATATATGTATAAATATTATATATTTATTTATATATAATATATAATATATTAAAATATATATTTATATATATGATTTATTTATTTTATATGAGTACACTGTCACTGTCTTCAGACACACCAGACGAGGGCACCAGATCCCATTACAGATGGTTGTGAGCCACCATGTGGTTGCTGGGAATTGAATTCAGAACCTTTAGGAGAGCCTTCGGTGCCCTTAACCACTGAGCCATCTCTCCAGCCTGTCTTTTGTCTTTTAAACACAGAATTTTGTTAAAATTATGTGAAATGGGCTGGAGAGATGGCTCAGCGGTTAAGAGCACTAACCGCTCTTCCAGAGGTCCTGAGTTCAATTCCCAGCAACCACATGGTGGCTCACAACCATCTGTAATGAGATCTGATTGACCTCTTCTGGTGTGTCTGAAGATAACTGCAGTATACTCAGATAAATAAAAAATAAATCTAAAAAAATTAAAAACAACAACAACAAAAAATACAAACAAACAAACAAAACAAAAAAATAATTATGTGAAATTAACGACCCCACAGCTGATTGTAGTTTATTTATGTGGATACGAATGTGGAGATGTGGGTGTGTGCAAGTACCTGCCAAGGTCAGAAGAGGACAACAGATTGCCCTGGAGTTGGAGTTAGAGGTAGTTTAGAGTCTCTTGAGATGGTGCTGGGTACTGAACTAAACTCTGGTCCTCTGGAAGAGCAGAAAACACTGTTAATCACTGAGCCAGCTCTCCAGCCCTGGGGTTTTGATTTTTGTCTTGTGTATATATGTGCATGGTTTGTGTGTGTGCATTCATGTATGCAAGTATATGCACTCACTCATGTGTAGATACGTGTGTGTACATGTGTAAGTCAGAAGACAATGGGGTTGGGGATTTAACTCAGTGGTAGAGCACTTGTCTAGCAAGCACAAGGCCCTGGGTTCGGTCCCCAGCTCCGGAAAAAAAAAAAAAAAAGACAATGGTACGTTCTCCCCCACCCCCCACCCCCATTGATTTTTTGAGTCAAGGTTTCTCTGTGTAACCCTGGTGGTTGTCCTGGAACTCTCTGTAGATCAGGCTGGCCTCAAAGTCACAAAGATCCACCTGCCTCTGCCTCCCAAGCGCTAGGGATTAAAGACATACGGCACCACCATTGGGCTTACCTGATGTTTTTTGAACAGAGTTTCTCTGTACCTGGTACTCACCACTTTGGATTGATGGAGGCCCAGGGCTCTTCCTAACTCCACCTCCTACTTCTTGGATCACAGGTGAATGCTACCATACCTGGCTTTTCGTGTGGGTGCTGGAGATCTGAACTCCAGTCCTATGGTTATGCAGTAAGTTATCTGCCAAGCCATCTGTGGAACCCCAGCCCTTTTATTTCTTTTTATTTATTTTGAGAGAGATGGAGAAAGAGAGGCGGCTAGAGAATGCGTACATCTCAGTGCATGTGTGGAGGTCAGAGGACAACTTCCAGGAGTTAATTCCCTCCTTCCAACCTGTGGGTTCTGGGAATTGAACTCAGGTCGTTAGACTAAGAAGCAAATGCCTTTACCCACTGAACCATTTCGTCAGCCTTTCCTTGTTTATTTATTTAGTTGCTGAGACAGGGTTTCTATAAAAAGGTTCACCCTGAACTCACTATGTAGCACAGCTGACCTCAAACCTGCGATCCTCCTGCCTCCTCTCCCTGAGTGCCACCATGCCTGCTAAAATGCTTTCCCTTAGCCGGATCACCACAGCCAGTCTCCCTTCCTTCTTTTATGTGCTGTTCCCACATCGATTTCAGGAAGAGCATCTGTGATGTGTACGCCAGCAGATGCCCCCCGCCAAGTAATCAGTACTGGGTTATGTTCCAGTCACGGACCGGCTTCTATGTCGGGAGCTTCAGAGGGAGAATCTTACTTAATCCTCTGCTCAAAGCCAGGGGGTTCTCTTTTCTTGTATAGATAAGGTCCCCGAGGGTCAGCCAGCACATTCATTTCTGGATTCAAATCCATCTTGAGAATCCAAAGCTGGTATCCCTGTGCTGGCCTCCTCCTCTGTACAGAAAAGGACGAACTGTGTATGGGCAGCCCCCAAGCATGTGAGTGTGTGTGAATGTGTGTGAGTGTGTGTGAGTGTGTGTGGGGGGGTCTTCTGAAGCCAGGGAATGGAAGGTGATAAGGTAGAGATGATGAGGAAGGGGCTGCCGCCCTGGAGCCCATTACTGTGGAAGATCATTTGTGGGCTTGTTCCATTGAAAGAAAAAGAAAGAAATTCAAGCTACCAAGATGGCAGAGAGTAAAGGAGCTTGCCGCTAAGGCAAACAATCAGAGTTTGATCCCTAGAGTCCACATGGTGGAAGGAGAGAGGCGATGGTGGCAGGCTGTGTTCTGACCTCCACATTCACGGTGATATATGTGAGCCCCACTCCCACACACATGTAAGTAAATAAATATTTTTTTTTTAAAAAGAATGTTTTAACAATCCGGTTATCTTTTTAAAGTATTCTTATGTTGAAGAGGCTCAGCCAGGGACCTAATCAGGTCCCGGGTCACACGGTGGCTCAGGAACAGAGCCATCATAATAAAGATTCCTGTGAGTCCCCGGGGGTGGAGGGGGAGTGTAATACCCAGATAGCACAAACCAGGCATCTGCAGCAGAGGATGCCTCGGGGTGGGGAGGCAGGCAGAGGAGCTGGGAGTTAGGGACTGGGAGCCCGCTGGCTCCTGCTGGGTGAAGTGGAGTTCTGAGATTCCAAGACGGATGGGGAGTGGATACAGAGCTGGAGATGGCTGAGAGCTGAGCCCCCCACACACACACCCTCCGGCGTTAGTGGTGATTGATGAAGACAGCCGGCAGCTGGAGCTTCGAAGTGCAGAAAGCCTCTGGAGGCTTCTGAGGGGAGGGAGGGTGAGGAGAGGCTATGAATATTTCAGAGGCTGAGGCCAAGGCTGAAGGAAAAGAGGAGGGAGGGGAGGGAGGTACAAGGAAATGGGGGGGGGGCGCTCAGGGACCTGGAAAGGCAGATGTCAGCAATGGGGGAGGGGCTCTTTGAAAGAATAGGGAAAGGGAGGCCAGTAGGGACACCAGGAGATGACGACAAGCTAACTAACAGTCACTGGGAGAAGACTTGTGGAGGGGTAAGGAGGAGTTCAATAAATAGGATGGACCTAATTGTTTTATCATTGTTTGAGGCAGGCTCTCGTGTAACCCAACTGGCCTCAAAGCCTCTAAGTATGAAAGGATGGCCTTGAACTCCTGAGGTGTGCCCTGCCACACCCAGCTTAGGTCTTGCAGATGGGCCAGGCAGGTACTTTGGAAACTCCACATTCTGGTTTTTGGTGGTGGTGGCAGCAGTGGTGGTGGTGGTGGTGGTGTGTGTATGTGTGTGTGTGTATGTGTGTGTGTTACTGTGACTGGAACCCAGGGTTTCCCTATAGGCCAGTACTATACAACTGAGATCAGGACCCCAAGCTCTTCCCTGGATAATTCTACACAAGTGCTCTACCTCAAAGTTGCATCCCCAAACCTTTATCCATCCATTCATCCATCCATCCATCCTTATTCAGGTTGATCAGGCAGGCCTTGAACTTGAAAACCTCCTGCTTCAGCATCCCTAATAGTTCGTATAACAGGCCTGCTCTGCCTGGCTTGGCATTTCTCTCTCTTTTGCAAACCACTGCTCCGGAGTTTGGGTTGCTCAGATCTTCATCAGACCCTCCAGGGCTGGGGATGGCAAGCCCTCTGGTCTACAAGCACAGACCCCACTCCCCAGCCACAACTAACCAACCAGAGCGGGGCAGGCCAGACTGCAGCAGCCTGAAGGCCATTCTCAGAGGCAGATGGGCAGCGTCTCTGTCTTTCCGTAGCGTGGCAGAGACTCCGCGACGAATGGAGGGCTTGGAGCCCGGCCTGGAGTACCCACCCTTCGATGAGGACGATGGCCCGGTTGATTGCGACTGCCCCGTCGCCTGCTACCGCGGGCACCGGGGTTACAGGTGAGCGGCCGCCACGGTGGTGGGGAGGGCAATACGGGGTCTCCTCCCTCACCTCCCGCTGCCGCCCCTTCTCGCTCAGGACCAAGCACTGGTCCAGCAGCTCCGCATCGCCCCCTCCTAAGAAGAAGAAGAAAAAGAAAGGCAGTCATCGGAGGAGTCGGTGAGAGTGACGCATGGCCCTAGGGCAAGATGGGGAGGGCCTTGGGGTTCCCATCTTGGACACACACGGGACGGATGCTACACTTGGAATCTGCAAACTTAAACCTGCCCCTCTCCTTTCTTGAATTCCTGCACAGCAACTTAACACCTCCACCTTAGTCCCGCCCATTCTCTAAGCTCCGCCCCACTTTAAGTCCCGCCCCGACTGGGTAGTACCATCTTCCAAGAGCTCAAACACCCAAGTGTGTTTGTCCCTGGGATGGAGTCATTACTGGACCCCCAACTACAACTCCTCCATCTCTGTGTCCTCCCCCACCCGACCCCCACCGCGTCCTGAGGTACAAACTGGGGCCACTAGCTAACCGGAAACATCTGTCTGTCCTTTCTCTCTGGCATCCACCATCAGCAAAAAGAGGAGACTAGAGTCAGAATGCAGGTCAGTGGTGAAGGGGACAGGAATGAGGGGAGAGGGGTTCGACCCCCCCCCGAGGGGGCACCTGTGGGTGGGAAAAACCTAAGGCCACCTTCCAGAGACGGGGGTCTGACACCTCAGGGGTTGGACACTGGGCTCTCTGGTGCCAGTGTTTACATACCCAGCCCAGAGATCCCAGGGATGGGGACCACTCAGAGCCTGTGAGTTTGTCTAGTGCAAGGCCCTGGGTTTTAATTTCAGCATTGTAAGAAAACCAGACCCTCCCCCCCAAAAAAATGTTTCCCCTTCCCTCATGATATGGAGCACACTCTTGAGATCCCACCACTCAGGAGGGCAAGGTGGGAAGATCATGAGTGCAAGGCTAGCCTGGGCTACACAGCAAGACCCATCTCCAAAACAAACAAGAATAACTAAGCAAACAACAACATAAAGGTTCTGAGGAGACAGCTCAGACAGAGCGTTTGCCGTGAATCATAAACATCTGAGTCACACACACACACCATACACCACACACATCTCACACACACACACACACACATACACACAAGCACACAAAAGCACACACACATCACACACACATACACACAAGCACACAAAAGCACGCACACATCACACACACATACACACAAGCACACAAAAGCACACACACATCACACACACACACACATGTACCACACACACATGCACCACACACCACACACATCACACACACATCACACACATCACACACACCACACACACATCACACACACCACACACATCACACACACACACATCACACACATCACACACACCACACACACACATCACACACACATACACACAAGCACACACACATCACACACACCACACACATCACACACACACATGTACCACACACACATGCACCACACACCACACACATCACACCACACACACACATCACACACACACATCATACCACACATACACACGCGCACACACATCACACACACACACCACACACCACACATACCCACACATCACACAGACACATACACCACACACACACATTCATGCACCACACACCACACACATCACACACACACATACACACAAGCCACATACCACACACATCACACACATGCACCACACATCACACACACGATACACACACGCACCATACACCACACACATCACACACACATCACACCACACACACACACATACACACATCCAAACACACACACACACACACACACACACACACACACATACACATGCCTGCATGCCCTCCCACAGGCATGCACAGGTTTCTAATCCCAGCTCTGAGGAGGCAGAAGCAGATGGATCCCCAAGGCTCACGGGCCAGCTAGCCTAGCCAATCCAAGTCAGCGAGTCCCAGAAACCTGTGAAGGACCCTGACTCAGAAAACCCAGGGCTGGTGAGAAGGCTGGGCAATCTTCAGTCCTCAGTCCTGAGTCCCCAGGACCTCCACAGTGGCAGAAGAGGACTTTGCAAAGTCTCTTTTGTCTTCTCTCTGCTCTATGTATGACCAGGTGCACAAAAACCACAGATGATAACATAAATATATGTGGGGACCTCATGAATGATGTCCGAGGCTGACCCCTGGGCTCTACATGCACGAATGCACACATTTGTGCACACAGGCGAAGGCAAGAGGGCAACTAAAGAGGCAGGCAGTAGCATCGACTTTAGGGGTTACCAGTCTCATTCTATACAAGGAGCTCTGGGCTTCATTACTTCAGGGCCCCTTCCCAGCTTCCAGCCCTTGAGCCCCATCAGCCACATACATCCCCCCCCCATCCACCCCAAGCTCACTGGTGCCCTTCCCCCTGTTTCCACAGCTGTGGGAGTGCTTCCCCCCTGCGCAAGAAGAAGAGAAGTGTGAAGAAACACCGTCGAGATAGGTACTTTGCCCTCTCCGCCTCCCCTGCTGCCAGCGGTCTGTCTCACACCCTGGGCTCAGGACCTGGGCTGGCCATTCCCAGACTAGAGGCTCAGGAGGATCTATCCCCCTACAGGTCTGATTCTGGGTCGCGGAGAAAGAGACGATACAGGTGAGCTGTGCTTTCCTAAACGGGAATACACAGGTTGCCGGTCTCCAAAGCCACAGAAGTGGGGGGCAGGGGTCTCAGAATCCACTCTGGCTCCCCCTCCAGGGGCTCTCTCACTGATGCAATTGGGGCTGAAAGACAGGTGGGCCCAAGAATTTCCAGAATTGCAGCTCCGTGTCCAGAGGGTGTGTCAGGAGGTGCCCTCTTTGAAAGTGGAAGCATCAGGACCCCAGATTGCATAGAATGGGGCCTGCCAGGCCAGAGCATCTCTGTGAACTGGGTTGGCTCAGTGGGGAGAAGATGAGTTGCCTAGGCTATGGCTACAGGTGGTGTCTTGGCTCTCTATGGTCTCCTGACTGCTGGGCCATGGTGCTGGCTTCAGGGATGAATAGGGGAAAAGAGGGACCCAGGCATAAGCTAGTAGAAAACTCGGTATCCGGGATCAAAAGGTATAGGCCAATTGTACCCTTCCTCCGGAAGCCAGACTCTCTTCCCACAGTCCTGAGCCTGAGTAGAGTCCCCAGGCCCTTCGGTTGGTGGGCTTTACAAAGGGCCATTTGTACTTGGTGGTGGACAAGCCTATACAGCTCCCCCCACCCTACCCTTTTTATTTTCCCAATCCCTCCCCAGCCCCACTCCCCCGTTTCTGCCCTACCCACTCCCTTCCGGAATGAATGGGTAGCATGGGCCTCTGCTGCCCTCTAGTGGCCATATGCTATGTACAGCCCCTCCGACCAGGACTGGACCCATAAGAGAGCTAGTAGTACTACTAGGTCAGCTTCTAGGTGAAACTGAGGCCCAAAGCAAGCAGGCGACTTCCCTTTCCCAAGTCCTTTCTTATTCCTTTCTTTTAGGAGGTACATTTCTGTTTTTTTTTTCTATTTGTTTGGGATTTGAAAGGATTTGGTGGCATTAGAGAGGGTATGGGAGTGAGATCATTAAATATTATATGGAAAGCAGAATGTGACAGAGACAGGAGAGTCCCACTGAAGTGTACCCGCCAGCACCACATGCATGCACACCCCTCTTCGTGAAGCCCGACTCTCCCTATGGGGTGAGATGGGCAGAGCCCTCTCAGCTAGGGAAGTTCAGCAAATCTTGCTTCAAGCTTCCAAGCTTCCGTACCTGACTTGGTCTCTGCTCCCTGCAGATCGAGAAGCCTCAAGAGCAAACGAAAAGAAAAAATCAAAGAGCGAAAGAGGTAAACACATCCTCTGCTCCCCCACCCCACCCTCAGAAAACTTGACCTTTTAGCACCCCAAACCAACCTCTTAAACACACCTCGGATCATACCTCTCAGGGCAACTTGAACTCAAAAGGATGGCTCTCTAATTGCGCCAAACGGAGAAGTTAAGATTTGCTGAGTTAGCCCTGGGAGCCAGAGGCCACTTAGGACTGATGAAGATTAGGTCCCTTGCCACCCATGCGTTCTTTCTGTCCCTAGACCCTTTCAGCCACACACCTCCATTCCAAGACTAGGTGAGAGATGAGATGGTCTTTGGAAGTTGGAACTGTCTTCAGGAAAAGTGCTTCTCCCTAACTCTCAAAGATGATTTGGAGACCCTAGACCCAGACCCAGACCCAGACCCATTCAGGTGAATTATATAAGAAACCATGGGGTTGGGGATTTGGCTCAGTGGAAGAGCACTTGCCTAGCAAGCGCAAGGCCCTGGGTTCGGTCCCCAGCTCCGAAAAAAAGAAAAAAAAGAAAAAAGAAAGAAAGAAACAATGCCGGGGGTGGGACTGATCCCACAGTGACCTTTCTGGGACCTAGCCCAAGTCCCTGAGGCCAGGCCAGGCTACAACATGGTCAAGGCAAGCAGCACTTCCATTAGACTGACTCTTCTTGCCCACCCCAGGCCTCATACTGAGTCTCCAGGCCGAAGGTCCCACCACCATAGCAGCGTCAGCTCCCACAGCCCCTCAGTGTCCTCACACTACAGCGATTCCGGATCACCCAACAGGTAGGCTGAACCTTCACGGCGGGGTCAAAGGGGATGCTTCTGGGCAAACTGGTACAGTGCTTGCCTGGTGTGCACGAAGCTCTGGGTTTGACCCCAAGACCTGAATAAATCCAACTGTGGCAGTGCATGCCTGCAACCCGCAGTGATTCAGAGATGTAAAAGAATCAGAAGTTCAAGATCATCCTAGACTAGATGTGGAGTTGAAGGCCAGCCTAGGCTAGATGAGGTTGACTTTAACACACACACACACGCACATGCACACACACCATGCACGCACGCATGCACGCACACTCGGGATGGAGGGGATTGTTGTATCCCTAAGGGTTGGGGTACTTGGGCAGTGCCCAAAACTAAAGTTCATCCACCAGAAGCAAATTGGTGTCCACATGGAGGAAGAACTTAAATGGGAAATCAAGGTAGTGTGCAGGGCTGGCTCGCTCGGGGCGCTCTCACTGTGAAAGCGCGAGTTGGGAACCAGGTCACTAGCAGAGGGGGCGTCCCACGCCGGCTCCCCCCATCCCTCCGCTCCCCCAGGCTGAGCCCCAAGCATCGAGATGACGGACGGAAGACAGGCAGCCAGCGATCCAGCGGGAGCCGGTCGCTGTCCCCATCGGGCGGCAGCGGATGGGGGTCGCCCCAGCAGAACGGAGGCAGCAGGCAGCGAAGTGGAGCGCACGGGGGCCGCCCCGGCTCGGCCCACAGCCCGCCCGATGTACGTACGCTTGGCTTTGCGGAGGGTTCGCCACATCTCTTGCCCCGACTGCGCCGTGCAGGGTGGGGCAGGGTAGCGGAAGGAGCAGACCCTGATGGGTCTTCAGGTGACCCGACAGACGCTCTCCCTGTTCCCATCCCTCCGACTTGTACTCCGCAAGGGGTGTCCGGTGTTTTGCTCAGTTGGATGTCGGTTGGATGTTGTTCCCACCCGGGCCTGGTGGTCTGGTGAGGAATTGGGGGTGCGTGGGCACCTGCAGGCCTGGGCTGCTTTCGGCTTGGCAGAGTGAAGGTCAGAGAAGGCCTGAGCATAGAGATGGTTGGATATGCGGCTGGGGAATGAACCACCAAGGTTTCTTGGCTTCAGGGAGCAGGCACGGACTGTAAACATTTCTGTCAGGAACTAGAGAAAAGTGACTCAAACTCCAGCGAGTGTCATGTGACACCAAAGCTCTTACCCCTTCACTGAGTCTTTCCCTCCCTTTAACCCCTTCCATTAACCCTTTCCACTTCTCTCGGGAACCTGCAGTGAGGGTCTTTTGTACTTGGCCCCAGCACTACCCACTTTGGACCGGTGTCTCCAACTTGTCAGCTTCTTTTCCCAAGCGTATCAGTACTGAGACAACTACAGCACCCCCACCATTACTACCCCCACCAGAAACTGCGCCCACCCATCCTTGGGAGGGACACAGTCACCTCTAGATCTGCGAGCAGGGGAGGTGATCATAAGAGCCCAAACAAAACACTAGACCTTTTTTTTCCCAACATAAGCCACTCAAGGGTCTATAGACCCCCATCTGTCTGTCAATCAGAGCATGAGGCTGAGGACTCTCAGGGAGAGGGTGCTGCAATGCTGGCAGGGCCTCTGGGTGTGCTCTGGAACTTGGGGTAGGATAGCAGGGTCCGTTCCACAGCAGCCATGCATTACCGGACATGCCTCATCCACGTGGCGAGCTGGCCCTCCCTCACATTCAGGTCTCTGTAGCCAACATGAACCTGTACATGTCAGTTTCATTTTGATTTTTTTGTTTTGGTTGTTTTCTTTCACCCCTCCCCCTCTTTCTGAAATACTCTTCCTCCTGCGGTGTCAGAGAGGAACGTGAAGGGAAACAGGCACAAAACTTCCATTCTCGGGATCTCTATGAAGGAATCTGCCTCTAAGGCTGTCCTACCTGGAAAGAATGCCAGGTTCTTGGCCTAGCTCCTAAAGCTGTGGTTAGGTCACCAGTTGTGAAGACAGTTACATCCCTTGGATCTGTCTTGGGTATGAAAGAGGGAACAAGGGGGTATCTTAAAGCAGCCCAGCAGGGGCTGAAACTGATGGGCTAACCTGAAAAGTAGCATGGCCATTCCCCAACTTCCAAAGCACAAAAGACCTACGAGCACATCTCCCATCTGTGGCCTCCTGAGATACTCCAAAACACTGTTTTGTTTGCTTGTTTTCAAACCAGGTCCCATCCCATTTCTGATTCCTTTTGTTCGGTCTTGGAAACCTGAGCAATTTCCATGTCCAAGGTCCCTTGAGCTTGTACATATGTAAACAAAATGGCTACTGTAACCAGATGCCTGCAGCGTGGACAAAATGGCAACAGTACCTAGATGGCTTGTGCCAAATGGCTTAGGTCAGCATTTGGTCTAGGCAGTACTTTGTATCTCCTGCCCAAAACAGGACCCCATTTTCACATGACCACAGGAGTTTCCCAAGAAAATTGTTTACTCTTATCATAAATCATAGTTCAGACTCTTCTCCTTCACTCTTGCCTCCTGCACAGTCTAAAACCATCCTGGGTCTCCAGCCTATGTTTGGATCCTCTATTTTCAGAAGAAAAAAAAATACTGGAGGGTGGAGGGGTAAAAAAAACTGGTTCTTCTGTACTCAGAAAGGTGAGGTAAGGGAGGGTGGGAGGTCAATGGTGCCTTCACTGTTTAAAAAAAAAATTAAATGTCTTTGGGCATAAATACTGGGGTATTAAGATACTATCTTTAAGAAAAAGAGAGAGGAAGAAAGATATGGAAAAAGGAGAAGCTTGACATTTTTAACCCCACCTATGTCTTTGTTTGTTTTTTAGCCTCCCATTTGAAACGTGGTAATACTATAATTCCATATCTTGTTTAGTTGAGGGTGGGGGAATTTATGTCTTTTTTTTCTGTTATTTTGGTTTTTCGGTTTCTATTTACTTTTTCTTTATTTAAGAAAAAACAATTTTGTAATGTACGGAAATACGAGCTATCTTTCTGGATTTGTTTGGGGTTTTGTTTTTCCTTTTCTCTCTCTTCTGTGTTCTAGAACTTTGCTTGTGTGTGTGTGTGTTACTGTGGAAGCCTTTCTTCTCATGCAGAGATGGTGTTTGAACTTCAAGTCTACATTAGCCATGCCCATATCTTTCCTCTCTTGTGATTGGAATTTAAAAGGGAACACAACTCCAGAGAAGAAATAGCAGCCATGCCAATATTCCTTGCTAAGTGAGGAGGGGCAATTAGCCCTCTTGTTAATCCCAGGGTGCTGGAATTATTTTATGTTTTAAATTAACAAAACTGGTGTTTCTGAGTTCACAGAGGACCTTGTAAGAAACTAGGGACCACACAGAGAGGAAGGGACTGACTTTACCTGTGTTATTTATTGGGTGTTGTTGGCAGGCCTTTAATCCTAGGACTTGGTAGAAGCAGTCTAATCTCTGAGTTGAAGACCAGCCTGGTCTACAGAGAAAGTTCCAGGACAGTCAGGTTACACAGAGAAATCCTGTCTTGAAAGACAGAGAGAGAGACAGACAGAGACAGAGACAGAGAGAGAGAGAGAGAGAGAGAGAGAGAGAGAGAGAGATGGAGAGACAGATGGGGGGAGGGGGCTGAAGACTCTGGAAATTTAACTCAGGTAAAGTTTTCCAAGCTAGGCATTCTAGGCTTGAGAGAAACACTGCTCTAGTCTGGGGACACGCCATTGGTATCTCTGAAAAGCATAGCCAGGCCTGGTGGTGTCCACCTATAATCCAAAGAAAGAGGATCCCAAGTTCAAGACCAACCAAGGCCACTCACAGAAACTTAGTCTGAGAAAGAAAATCAAAAGTGAAAAGATAGCTTAGAATGTAGCCCAGCAGCAGAACACGGGCCTACTGTGTGCAAGAGGAGAAGGAAGAGAGTTGTGAATGGGGCTTAGTTGGCATTGTTTGTCTGGTACGCACATGCGTACTAAGACTGGAACCCTTGCACCACATGAAATCTGATCTAGTGGTGCACACTTGGAATCCCTGCACTTGAGAGGTAGATGCAGGAGAATCAGGTATTCAAGGCCAGCTACAGCTATGTAGCAAGTTCAAGGCCAGCCACAGCTATGTAGCAAGTTCAAGGCTAGCCTGTGCTATGTGAGGCTCTGTTTAAAAAAAAAAGCATATAAATAAAATAAAATATTAGGGAAACCATGGGGCTGATCTGAGAGGTGAGATCCGTCTTCCAAATGGAACCTGTGGTTGTTTTTCCTTTTAAATATGCAGTCCTCATCCTGCCCTCTGCATTCTTGCCACTGACCTCCTTTAACCAGCCTCCCTCTCCTTGTCTGGCCTTTCTGTTTCCTTTCTCTCTCTCTGTGCCCCATCTCTCTGTGCCTATTTCCTCTTTCCATCTCTCTCCTCCAGATTGGGGCCTCTCTCCCAAGCTGCTTGCCCCTTCTCTACCCACCCTGTGGTCTCTACCCACCCTGTGGTCTCCTGCATGCATGCCCTCTGGGGAGTTTGTTATGTAAAGAATTAAGGAAAGCTTGGCTATTGGAGCCTGTGGGTAAAGGTTTTTAAATAAGTAAATAAATAATGAATCTAACAGAGGTGGCCGACAAGTGGCCCTTTCCATCCCAGAGGTGACACCCAGAAGCCACTGGGCAGACTGCTGGTTCAGAGCAGGGGCCATTTAGAGTCATAGGTGTTCTGCATTCCCTATGTACAGACCTTTTTTTTTTTTTTTTAATTGTTGCACCCCCGTCCCTGACCACTGAGAAGGTAGGTACCCTGGCATAGCTGTACACTTGCTCTCTGGCTCTCAGCTCAGAGAAGTGTGGCCACTCTGCTTAGCTTGAATCTCAGGCTCTCTCTCTCTCTCTCTCTCTCTCTCTCTCTCTCTCTCTCTCTCTTTCCCTCTCTCTGTCTGTCTGTCTCTGTCTTTCTCCCTCCGTCCCTTCCTCCCTCTACTTTGTTCTAAGTTGATCTTTTTCTCTTTCTCTCTTTCTTTGTTTTGTTTTTTTTTTCCGGAGCTGGGGACCGAACCCAGGGCCTTGCGCTTCCTAGGCAAGCGCTCTACCACTGAGCTAAATCCCCAACCCTTCTCTCTTTCTTTAACTAATCTTTCACTTACCCTTTCTCCAAACTGAGCCACCTGAACTGTCCCCTGGACTGTGGTTTGGCCCCCTTCACTCTCCATCCCTAACCCCCATGACCTTGCAGTCCTGTCTTTTTTCCTCATCTCCATTGTCTCTGCTTCTTCCTCTCCACCTCTTGTTCCTCTTCCCAGTCCCCGCTTCACGCTCCCTCATTCTCATCGTTGGCTGGATGCACTTGCGTGTGGTCTAACATCCCATCTTCATGTCTCTTCCTGTACTGTGAGCTTGCATTGGGGCCGATTTGATTGCTACTATCCGGAGTGGTTGCAGAACCCCCAGCCTTCATCTTTGCCAGCTTCTAGCTAGGAGCCTTGACCACACATGCTCCAGTCCTCCAGGGCTCACCTAGGCAGTAAGCAATAGAAGAATGGGATGTGAGAACCTTGAGGGTCAAGTTCAAAGTTAAGTCCCATTGCACCCTTTGGAGTTTACTATACCAGATTGAATGAACTCTAGACTTAGACCAAATCCTTTTATGGTGGCACAGTGAAGCTCGGAGGTGCAAGCTTTAGCGTTCTGGAATACTGAAAGGCATTAGTATCACGGAGATCCATAGCTCTGTAACTTAGATGTAATAATAGTCCCTTCAGAGGGTTTGGAGCCGGCCTGGGGCAGGCTCTAGACCTTAAGAACCTACTTGGCCAAGATTACGGGGTGATTTTCAGAATGGTATAAAATCTTAGTTTATCTACTCCCAGAACAGGGACTCCTCCAAGTCCCCGGCGTCCTTTCTTCTGCTGAATTTCTAAATTTAAGGATTCAATGGTATCCCTTGTTGCAGAATCATCCAGAAGATACTATTGATAATAGCCAAAGTGACTCAAGGCAGGATGAGTATTATTATATCACATGACACTTGTGATGGCCACTCCAGTGCTCAACTAGCTGTGTGGAAAATGGCGGTCAGAAGCGGGCCCTTAAGGTGCCACCCTCTCCTCCTTCTCCCATCGGCTTCCAGTCCCGCCTGAAAATAACCACAGAAGTTTGAGCTCCTGGTAGCCATTGTGAGGTCTTGGTAACTCTCCATTTTCGACTTTGGAACAGGAAGGTTTAGATACTTCTCTTGTGTTTATTCCAGGAAGGGTCAGGCCAGCTCGCTTCTTGGAACTCTGTCTTGAATGGTGGTTGCTGAGAGGGACATGGCAATGTTGTTCTTCACAAGGGGGAGAAGGGCCTGGAGTCTGAAAGGCGGAGGTGCCTCAGCCTGAGGAGGACTTGGAGGCTCCACCCTTTAAGACTTCCTGATTCTCAACAAGGGGAACAAGTAGGATAGAGGCAGGCAGGCAGCAATCCTGGGGTGCAGAGAGCACAAGGACAAATCACTCCAGGTGTTTCCTTGCCTCTGTCCCCTGTCCCCTTTGCTTCCACCGTCTCCTTCCTCCATCCTGGTTTATTGCCCTTGACCCTCAAATTCTTCTTATACAAGGGGAAAAACATGTCGCTAGCAGAGCTGAAAATAATTTAGTGTAGTCGGTGTTTGCTTTTCAAGCAGGAGGACCTGAGTTCAAACCTCAGAACCCACATTAGAAAGCCAAAGATGGCGGCTTGTGCTTCTAATCCTAGTTTCTGGGAAGACAAAGGAGAAAGATGCCTGGGGCCTGCTGCTTAGCCAACCTCGCTTAATTGACTAACCCCGGGTCCTCAAAATAGCTCAGAGAATAAAGGTGCTTGCCACCAGGACCGGGGGCCTCTGTCCAATCCCTGGGACTCACAAAGTCAAAAGAGAAAAGCAAAAGCAGTCTCCTCAAGATGTCCCCTACACACACACACACACACACACACACACACACACACACACACACACGAATAAATAAATAACTGTAATTTAAGATATATAGCTACTAAAAAAATACAATTTAAAAAGAATGACCGGCTCCTGGAGAATGACACCGGAGATTGAAAACTGGCCTCCACATGCACACATATACAAATACATCTGCACACACATGGGAACACAAAAGAGAGAGAGAGAAGGAAGGCAGGAAGGCAGGAAGGCAGGCAGGCAGGCAGGCAGGAAGGAAGGAAGGAAGGAAGGAAGGAAGGAAGGAGGGAAGGAGGGAGGGAGGGAAGGAAGGAAGGAAGGAAAAAATAAATTCCATAAACCCTGGATTTCACTCAACCCCTAGGAAGAAGGAGGCCCAGTCAAGCCGAGGATGAGGTGCAGCCTCAGACAGCATCATGGTGACTTTTTCTTAGCGGCCTCTGGAGAGAGGAGTGTCTGACAGCACCTTCTTTGTATTTTCTACCATCCTGGGCTGCAGGGGACTCTTCCCATCTGACCCCAGGCCTTCATCCCCTGCCCTGATTCTTTTAGACTGGGGGGGCGAGCATACAGGCCAATCCCTCCGTGGACCAAGCCAACCAAGATTCTATAGATCCCCATCTTATCAGTGGGGAAGCAGGGCCCACCTAGTGTGAAACTTAGCATAAGTTCTCATAAGGGGAGGTCAGTAAGCTCAAAAGGAATCAGGAAAGCGATGAGGAGGGAGGAAGACGGAGGGAGGAAGTCACCTTTCTTGACTTGGACCTCAATGGCTGGGGACAGAAGCATATTGGTGTTCAGCCATCCAATCCAGATCCTTTCTACTCCTAATACTCTACCCCACCTCCAAGTCAAGACGGACCTGCGTGGGACTGGCTCTGTTGCCAGCGTTTGCCTAGCGTGCATGAAGCATTGGTTATAAGCCAAACAATTCATCCATCTGGCCTGATGGTTCATGTCTGTAACCCTGGTGCTCATGGGGGTGAGACAGGAAGAATAGAAGTCCAAAATCTGGCAAGATGTGCCCATTGATGCAATGGTGGTATGACTGTTATGGGGGTAAGCAACCACCCTTTTAGTTAAAAAAAAATTAAACATTCAAGGTCAACTTTGGCTATATATTGAGTCCTAATATGGAACCCTGTGACAAGTGTCAAGGAGGGAGCTGGGACTGTAGATCGCTGGTAGGACAACTTGCCTAGCATCCATGAGGCCCTGAGTTCAGTCTGTAGTACTGACGGGAAAAGGTGAGAGGGGGTTCCTGCTTGTCTATAGCAAAGGACATCGTGGAGTTCATCTTCCTCCTTGACCCTGTTCCTTGCCTCGAGTCAGGTCTCTAGCTCTGATTCCAATCTGGTCCCAATCCCAGTAAGCAGTCCTTCACCACTGGCCTGGCTGCCTCCCCTGACCAGAGTAGCCTTAAAACAGGGGACCATGGTGACTCTGGGTTCTGAGTTGCCATGCCTTTGTTCCTAAGGCTCCCTTACCTGGTATCTCTGTTTAGTTGACAAGCTGACCACCCTGGACACAGGATGCATTTGAAGATCCTAGAGACACCATTTTCATTTGCCTCCTAGAAGGAAATTCAATGAGAGAACCCTGGTACAGACCAGGGACTGTGAGATGTTATTTGCCTGTTGGGGTTGGGGAGGAAGCTGAAGGTTCTTCTAGAGATACCTTTTGAGAATGAAAGTATCTTTACAACAACCAGCCTCCAAGCTGGGTGTGCTGTAATCTGGGCACATAATGCAGAGGTAGAAGTTTTCAGGAGTCCAAGGTCATCTTTGGTTGCACAGAGAATTTGGAGCCGGCCTGGGCTATGGGAGACCCTGTCTGAATATTTTTAAATGGGGTCAGGGATGTAGCTTAGTCACTAGACTGCTTGCCTAGCATGCATGCATGAAGCCCTGGGTTTGATCCACAGCACCGCATAAAAATGCCTGCAATCCCAGCACTCGGATAGTGGAGGCAGAAGAATCAGAAGTTCAACTAGATCAAGAGTTCGGAGTTCCAGGCCAGCCTCAGCTACAAGAGACCTTGTCTAAAATAAAACAAAAATCAGCCTCTTGTTCACCTAGCCTAAGCTGACCAGGAAGTGACGATTGCTTAGTGAGTGGGTCAGGTTGACTAGCAGAGCATACCCACTCTGGCTACCTACGCCTGCCACTGCTTTGGGAGGAAGACCAGCTCTCCTGGGAGAAGTCTTCATGGCTCCTTAACTCCCACAGCATATTCATTTCCAGCAATGGCTAGTGTTCATTGTTGGCCTCAGTCAACTACAACCAATCCCAAGTCAGCCTTCCATCAGTGAGCCCCACTTCCTGGCTGTAGCTCTATGTGGGGCTCTATGGAGCCCTGAAGAGAGGTCTGGGACCCTAGGCCCCTCTATGAGGAACATCAAAGGCCAGGCCAAGGAAATCATGCTTCCTTATCAGTGATAGCAAGATACCCTGAACAGACTCCGCTCAGACCCCCTGATTGGCCCTTAATGAAGCCAAGTCTTCCTTCCTCAGCATCAAGGATGTAGTGTCCTGTTTTATGCTAAAATTTGGGGTTATGCCCAACAGTGGTGGCACACACCTATAATCCCAGCATTCAAGAGACTAGACTGGGGCTGGGGATTTAGCTCAGTGGTAGAGCGCTTACCTAGGAAGCGCAAGGCCCTGGGTTCGGTCCCCAGCTCCGAAAAAAAAAAGAACCAAAAAAAAAAAAAAAAAAGAGACTAGACTGAGTGAGGCAAGAGGATTTCAGGTTCAAGGCTATATAGTAAGACCGAGTCTAAAACCAAAACAAGCTGGGCACAGTGATGTGCTTTTGTAAGCGCAGCCTTTAAGAGGTGATTTCTGTAGGCTCCTGAGTCCAAGGTCATCTTGGTTATGTATTGAATTCTAGATTCCAGGCCAGCCTGTAGTTCGTGAGATCCTATCTAAAAAAAAAAAAAAAAAAAAGAAAGAAAGAAAGAAAAAAGAAAGAAAGAAAGAAAAGAAAAGAAAAAGGGAAAGAGCTGGGTGGTGGCGGCGCACGTCTCAGCAGTCAGGAAGCAGAGGCAGGTGGATCTCTTGAGTTTGAGGGCAGCCTGGTCTACAGATTAAATTCCTGGACAGCCAAGGCTACACAGAGAAACCCTGTATCAGGAAGAAAGAAAGAAAGAAAGAAAGAAAGAAAGAAAGAAAGAAAGAAAGAAAGAAAGAAAGAAAGAAAGAAAGAAAGAAAGAGAGAGAAAGAAAGAAAGAAAGAGGAAAAAGAAAAGAAAGAGGAAAAAGAAAAGAAAGAAAGAGAAAAAAGAAAAGAAAGAAAGAGGAAAAAGAAAAGAAAGAATAAAAGGAGGGTGCTGGCATGATTGTGCATGCCTTTAATCCCAGCCCTGGGAAGCAGAAACAAAAGGACCTCAAACCCAGCCATAGCTACCTAGCAAAACTCTGCCTCAAACAAGCAAACCTGAGCTTACAGATGGCAGATCTGGCTGGGTGACGAGTGTGCAAGCATCAGGGACAGTACCTGTAACCCGAATAGTGGTGAGAATAGTGAGAAGCATCTGCTCTTGCACGGTTGGGGCCCAAAGTCAGGAGGGTCCTTCTGCGAAGGGGGAGTGGGGAGGCCGGGAGGACCCAGCCAGAGAATCCTGAACCATTTACCCTGGAAGAGACATTGGGAAGCAAAAGCCAAACCCTCTTGGCGTGGTCGTCGGGGAAACAGAAGCCTAGAGTGGAGCTATTCACTTGGCCAGAGCTCCATGGCGCTGAGGTAGTAGCAGTCTCCATTTCTAGTTCCCAGCCAGGACGTCGGATGGCGTCAGGTTCCCTTTCTGGTCCTAACTCACTCTTGGAAAAGAAATAAATTAACAGCCCTATTCAGATGTCAGCCAAGGGCACAGGCTGACGCCCAAGAAGCTGGACATTTGCTGGTCCGCTAGAGGTGAATCGGCCTCCTCTCGGGCCTAGAGGGGGTGGTTGCGTTTTTCTCTCTCTCTCTCTATCTCTCTTGCATTTTTGTGACTCTAATGATGAACTTATGCTACCACACTTTTCCCTTTTCTTACACAACTTACCTACTAAAGGAGGAAGTGCCACTTTATTGGTAAGTGGACGTTAACCAAGAGGGACTTAAAAAAAAAATCAGAACGTTAAAAAAAAAAAGAAATGAAAGAAATGAAATGAAAAAAAAAAAGAAAAAGAAAAGAGAGAAACAGAAAGACAGTCGGTCAGCTACTGGACATCCCTGAGCTCTCGGCAGGGTCGCCAAAACAAAGCCAAATATTAACAGAGAGAAATAATAATAATAAAGTCAGGTTCCCCAGCAGATCATTTTGATTTGGGTATATAATGATATTTGTGGTATTTTTGTTTCCGTTATTATATTATTTTGGTTTTCTTTTTTATTTCTGTTTTGACTCCTTTTCTTCGGTTGAATTTTAGTTCAGTTATCTTGCCCCCTCCCCCATCTGTGTGCCGTGTGACAACCCCCCCCCATGCCCTTTACCCTGGTGGGGGGAGCCTGGCCCTGGTGGGCTGGCCCTGGCTTGACCTACCAGTGTGGTACCTCTCTCTTCTCTCTACTGGGGGGAAATCGTCTGTCCCCCATGCGGGGACAATGCCAACCCCTCTGGTGCCCCATCCTGGAGCTCCCCCCTCCCCTGCAGCCTCCATTCCCACCGCTCCGTCCCTCTTGTGTTATGCATGCTGAGAACCTTGCATGGTCTGCTATGTTGAGGCCAGAAGGTGAACACTCAGGAGAGGTAGAGGCAGGGCAGGCGCGGGAACCGTGTGTGCGATGCTCCGGGGCTGCAGCCCGCGGCCTAGGCCCGGTGAAAGCCCTCTCTCCTTTTCTCCCCCCACCCCACTGCCCTCTCACACTCCCCCCTCTTCCATCCCTCCTCTTTTTCTCTCCAACCTCTCCATCCCGCTTGCACCCTCTCCACCCCCTTTTCTGCTTCTTCCCCCGCCCTCCGGCGTCCGTCCCGTGCATCCGCCACCTTCTCTGCTCCGGTCCCCTCTGCATCCCTCCCCGCCTCTCTCGCTCCCTCTCCGCCCCTCCGTGCCCTTCTCTGCCTCTCTCCCCGTCAGAAGCCCAGCTCGCCCCGGGCCTGCGACAAGGCAGCCGCCGCGCCCACGCCGCCCGCGCGTGGGAAGGACAGCCAGAGTCCCCGCTCCGCGCCGTCGTCTCAGGGCCGCGGGGGCCGCGCGGCGGGAGGGACGGCCAGGCGTCGGCGCCGGCGGAGGAGGAGGAGGCGATCGCGGTCCTCGGCCAACGCGCCCCGCCGCAGGGGGCGCCGGCGTGCAAAGCCCGCGCCGCCTCGGGGCTCGTCGCGCTCGCTCAGTGGGGCACACTCCAGCAGCGACTCCGGTGGCGGCGCCCCGGGACCCGGGCCCGAGCCGGGCTCCGAGCGAGGTCACGGCGGACACGGAAAACGGTGAGCCGACCTCCTGCCTGCACTGCACAGGAGCGTCCCTTCACTAATCACCCCCAAAACAGTGACCTCATTGGTCACCCCACATATAGCCCCTCGCTGATCGCCGCTGCTGGTGCCCCCCCCTCAACATTCCACATGCAGCCCCGTCACTCCACTTCCAATGGAGTCTCCCTCTCTTGTTAATAACCCCACATGGAATCCCCAATTTGTCTCTTTGGCGCCCCATTTCCTCTGGGGTGGCCTCATGGATCTCTACCGCCACAACCTATGTCTCTCCCGCCCCGCTCTCCCTCCTCTAGGGCAAAGGAGCGACCCCCGCGAGCACGGCCCGCAAGCACCTCGCCATCACCAGGCGCGCATGGCCGACGGGGCGGCCCAGAGGGGAACAGTTCGTCGCGCAGCCCGGGCCCCCATCCCGGGTCGTGGAGCTCCAGCCGCTCGCCCTCCAAATCCCGCTCGCGCTCCCCAGACAAAAGGACCCGCAGCCCCAGCCTCTCACCGTCTCCCAAGAAACCTCTTGGCCGGTAAGTGTCCCAACGGGAATAGTGTGGTGGGAGGGGGCGGATGGCGAAGATCCCGGACTTAGAGTTCAGATGGCGGGGATCCCTCACCATGCTGGATCCCACAGGGACAAAGACAGCGAAGGCCGTGCCAGGCATGCCGAGGCTGAGGCCGCCCGCACCCGGCGTCGCTCCCGCAGCTACTCGCCGATCCGAAAGCGGCGTCGGGACTCGCCCAGTTTCATGGAGCCGAGACGCATCACCAGGTACAGAGGAGACCTGGGGCAAGAAGAAACTAGGGCTACTGTCGCTAAATTGGTAGCCAGGAATGTCGGGAGTCAAAGTTTACAGGCCTGGGGGCCTTCTAGAATGGACTGATTCTAGTACTGAGGAAAGAGGAGGGTTTTGTCAAGGCGGGAGGGAGGAAGAGCTAAAGTAGAGATGGGTTGGGTGCCGAGAAACTAGTGGATCGAAAGAGTTGGGTGCCAGAGCATCACAGACAAAAGTGACAACCTTGGGAGGGAAGAGGTGCCATGAATCCGAGCTGGTCTGTACATGGGGCGGGGCGGCCAGCCACAGGCGTGGAGTTCAGCTCTGGAAGATTCCATTCATCCATCTGGAGCCCCTCCTTCCCTCCCGGTGTCTATCACACCCTCAATGATATGTACTTTTCTTCTTCATCTCAAGGAAGCTCCTGCTGCGTGGCCTGTGGCCAGCCTGGGGGCCGTGTGGACCGGGCTCCACAGGCAGCCCAAGTGATACTCATGTGAGCTAGTCTGGTGGTGGTCGGCTTTCTGTCTGGGTCTCCTTTTCTCACTAACCTCCCAACACCCTGGGGGATAGGTGGAGGGGGCAGAGCGTACTCTCTGGGGCAGCTGTCTGAGGAACCCCATGCAGAATGAGGCTTGTGACTGAGGTGATGGAGGACTCGAAGGGTCTGAGTCTGCAGATGAAATCACCCAAAAGCTGGGACTGGTGGCTCAGGCCTCTCATCCCACCTACTAGGTAGGATGGGGGTGGGGGAGGATTCAAGGAGAGAGTGAGAAACTTAGCAAGACCTTACCTCAAAATAAAAAGATTGAGTAGAATGTTTGCCTAGAAACCCCCGGGGAGGGGCTGGGGGCGTGGCTCAGTGGTAGAGCCCCTGCCTAGAATCCCACACTGAGGGGCTGGGGGCGTGGCTCAGTAGTAGAGGCCCTGCCTAGAATCCCCCAGTGAGGGGCTGAGGGGTGCTCAAGGAAAAGGCACCTGCCTAGAATCACATGGTCAGTAACGGGGAACCTAGCATCTGCCTAGTATTCAATCCCTAGTGCCAACAAATCAAAATTTACCCAGGATTACCCCAGTATAAATTGATTGTCATTAGCAGAGTTCTGAGCCCAGCTTTGCCCTGCTAAAGCACCTGAGGGAGACTGAATGTACCTCTCTAGCACTCAGTGGCCAGATGGGTCTAATTAGCTGAAATCCGTAAGAATCTTTTCAGCTCCTACACAGTCTTCTCAAATTAATTCTCCTTAGTCTGGTGGTTCTCAACTCTCCTAATGCTGCATGGCTTTAATATAGTTCCTCGTGTTGCGGTGACCTCTCCCTCACCATGAAAATGATGTCATGGATCATAATGTAAATATCTGATATGAGGTCCCGAAGGGGTCACAACCCACACAGGCAGAGAACCATTAGCTCTTGATCGGCTGAGTCGCCAAGAAAGCAATATGGCTGCCTCCTTTACTCAGAAGTAAAGGCTAGACCACCACACTAAAGATAGCATCCCAGATACATTCAGTTCTACACTGAGGCTCTTAAGATGGCCAGAATTTCACATCCTCCAGCTGGGCGCCCACCTCAGCCTCTCTGTCCCAGGCTGCCTCCCCCTACTAATGCACAGCTGTTTTTCTTCCTCAGAATTAACCCTTGTGGCGGGGCATTAGAGCCCCCTTAACCACTTTTCTTTACTTTTCTCTAGATCATAGCCTCCTGCCTTCAAACTAACTCTGGGCCAGCGGGAGGTAGCTGAGCGAAGGGTTGGGATGGAGGTGGGAGGTGGGGAACAGAGACAGCAGTGGCCAGGGCTCTCATCCTTGTTCCCTGTGAGTGACCGTAAAAGTCTAAATTTTCCCAGTCTGAATTGCAGAATTCCAAGACAGACACAGAGAAACCTTGTCTGGGAAAAAGAATATCTAGCCAGGCGTTGGCGACACAAGCCTTTAAGCCTAGCACTTGGGAGACAGAGGCAGGTGGATGTCCAAAGTTCAAGGCCAGCCTGGTCTACAAAATAAGTTCCAGGATAGCCAAGGCTACACAGAGAAACTCTCTCTCTTTTAAAAAACAGACAAACGGGGGTTGGGGATTTAGCTCAGTGGTAGAGCGCTTGCCTAGCAAGTGCAAGGCCCTGGGTTCGGTCCTCAGCTCCGAAAAAAAAAAAAAAAGAAAAACAAAGAAACAGACAAACAAAATAAATAAATATTCTATTCAGAGAAGGGATGGGGGAGGCAAAGAAAAAGGACTTGGCCATATGCAGTAATACTTGCAAGCCAAGGAGCCATTATTGAGTTTATTGAAGAGTCATCCCTATTTAAAAGCTCGTTCAAAGGTCTACGGATGTCTCAGTTACGAGAATGCTCGAAACATGCATAGAACCCAGTATTCCACAAGCATGCTGCCCTAGAGTCCTCGTGCACAAACAGATGACAGAGACCTGCAGTCCCAACACTTAGGAAGTTAAAGGCAGAAGGATCAGAAGTTCAAGGGCATCCTCTGCTACAGAGTAGGTTCGAGGCTAGCCTGGGCTACATGAAATTCTGTCTCAGGAAAAAAAAAAGAAATTAGTTTCACTTCATGCTGGTCTTAATGGCATACTTCTGGGGTCACAGAAGCTGAGGCAAGAAGACTGAAAAATTACAAGCTAGTCTGAGCTTCATAGTGATGCTGTCTAAAATAAAAGGAGGAAGGAACGAAGGAGAGAAGAAAGGAGGAGGAAAAGAAGTCTGGTGTCACATGCCTGTGATTATAGTACTCGGGAGATTGAGAATCAGGAGTTCAGGACCAGCCCAAGCTATATAAAACCCAAACTACACAGTGAGTTTGAAGCCAGCCCGAGCTATATAAAACCCCTCCTTAGACAATAAAAATAAAATGAAATTTTGGGTTAGAGAGATGACTCCAAGCTTAAGAGTATTTACTGCCCTTCCAGAGGACCCGAGTTCAAGTCCCAGGACACACACATGGCGATTATCTCCAGGGCACCCAACAACCTTCAGCCTCCGTGGTGCCTGCACATGTACACATCCCCCACCCCCACAGACACATAATTAAAAATTAAAAAAAAAATAAAGAGAAAGTTTCATTCATGAAGTTCAGGGTGTACCTCAACTGTTCTAGAACATTCCTCCCATTTGTGAGGAACGTTCCTCTATCCCCAAAAGAAACACACATACACAGTAAACTTTCATTTATTCAGAAAATACTTCTAAGCACATACTCGGATTAATAAAGAATTTGGGGGCTGGGGATTTAGCTCAGTGGTAGAGCGCTTGCCTAGGAAGCGCAAGGCCCTGGGTTCGGTCCCCAGCTCTGGGGAAAAAAAAAAGAATTTGGGCTTTTTGCCCTGCATGCAGACAAGGAAAACCAAAACAATATGAATCTGGCAAAGGACACAGAAGTTTGGAATTGGGGTTGTCCCTGAGGCCAAGACTCAGGGGAATCTTAGGCAGGAAGCCCTTGCCACTGCTGGATGGGGACTGAGGCCCGAGTGACCACCACGGATGGGCAGAGTTTGGGGCTCTGGGTGGGCTAGGATCTACTTTTTCTCTCCTACAGTGCCCGAAAGCGTCCCATCCCCTACTACCGGCCCAGCCCCTCCTCTTCCTCCAGCTGCTTGAGCAGCGACTACTCCAGCCGGAGCCGCAGCAGGAGCCCAAGCCCTGGGCACAGCCATGGAAGCTACAGCAGCCGCAGTCACGGGACTCGCAGCCGTTCCTGCAGCGCCTCCAGGAGCCGCAGTCCCAGCTACCACAGCCGGAGCAGCTCTGAGAGTGGGGGCTTCTAAGCCCAGACGGACCCATCTAGGGCTGGAAGGCCCTGGAACAAAGAGAGGCTGGGGCCCTGAGACCTGGGAAAGAGGGGTCTGTACCCCCATACTGCTACGGAGGTCCCGGGGTGGGGGTGGGGCAGCAAGTGGGCAAGTGGGACTAGAGAAGAGCTTCTTCTAGAGTGGGTGACCCACCCACGAGGAGGAATCACATTGTCCTGTCCCTAAAGTGTGCCCATCCCCATTCCCTGCCCACCCACATGCCCAGGGACAAAGAGCCTTTGCGAACACAGGGATCAGTTCACCATACCCCTCTTCTGCTTGAGGCCAGCTTACCAGCCTGGGGCCCATTGCCTGAGTATGGCACAAGAGTCCACTGTTGGCTGTCACCTCACCTGAGCTCAGTGGACCCCTGCACAGCTTGGAAGGTGCCAAGCCTGGGACCTTCCCCTCCTCTTCCTCTATCTCCCACGGGGTGGATCGGAACAGAGCAAAGCAGCCAGATCTAAGAGAGAAGGAAGGACCGCCTAGGTCCTGGTGTGTTGCCAGGCAGAATGAGAAGCTCACACTTGGCCCGGTCTCTCTCCCTTGCCTTCATATCAAGGCCACACTCTCTGGGCCTTCATTAGCACAAGAGGTGGCGTAAATCTGTATCTAACCCTGAAGTCAAAGGTAGGAGAGTTCAGGGGCTGAGGACGTAGCTCAGTTGATAGAGTGCTTGCCTAGCATGCATGAAGTCCTGGGTTCCATCCCAAACAAAGCATAAAACCGAGCATGCTAGTGCATGCCTGTAATTCCAGCACTCTGGAGGTAGAGGCAGGAGGACCGGAAGTTCAAGGTCATCTTAGGCCACGTAGTGAGTTCGAATCCAACCTGGGGTACAGGAGAACCTGTCTCAAAAGTGAGAGACTGGGAATTCAGGTCAGAAGATAAGAAAGAACACGGGTAGAAAGCAGCAGCGGATTTTTTTTTTTTTTTAAGCATGGGCCCAAACAATGCAGTCAGATGACCGAACAGGTCAAGGGCTACTGGGAGACAGGTCCAGGCTGCTGTCTGGGTTATGGGCCAAACGATAGCTCACGGTCACAAGCTAACTAACACGCGGTGCACTTCGGAGCCTGCCCAAGGGATGCCTCCTTCCCAGGCTTTGACGGGGCAGGTTTGGTGGAGGCTTTCAGAACTGGGGTGGTAGATTCCAGCCACAGCCCTCAGCCTGGAACATGATGTGAATGAGGTGGTCCCCCCTCCAGCCCTCTTCTGCGGCACCCAGCCCCGCCCACCCCCCTGCTGGGGCCCTCAGGGATCTCGAAGTCTTCCTTGGCCCAACAGGACAGATGCCCTGGGCTCTGGTGGGGGGAGGAGTCTGGGGTCTGATCCGGGGTCCCACCTTCTCTCAGTTTCCCCTTCCCTCTTTCTCCGCAGTGCGGGAAAACATTTGGACTGTAATAAATACACTAGGTGCCCGGGTGACAGGCTGCGACTGGGTCTCTGTGACTGCGACCATCAGGGAGGAGGACTGGGGACTCTCCCTATAAGGACTGAATAGGGCTCTCATTCCTCCTGAGGGGCCTAGTGAGGAGAGGTGGGCGTCATCAAGGAACCAGGTCCCATCATGTCGGGTCACCTATCTCTGAGCAAGAGACTGCATAGCCTTCTGAAGTTCAAGTAGGAAGATGGAGTCAAGAAAATGTCCTTCCGGGGTTGGGGATTTAGCTCAGTGGTAGAGCGCTTACCTAGGAAGCGCAAGGCCCTGGGTTCAGTCCCCAGCTCCGGAAAAAAAAAAAAAAGAACAAAAAAAAAAAAAAGAAAAGAAAATGTCCTTCCAGTTTGGAGGGTTTGTGGGTTATTTGTTAAATTGGATTGTGTGTGATGCTGGGCGGTGGTGACACAACACACGCCTTTCGCCCCAGCACTCTGGCAGCAGATGCAAACAGATCTCTGTGAGTTCAAAGCCAGCCTGGTCCACAGAACAAATTCCAGAACAGACGGGGCTACACAGAGGAACCCTGTCTCACCACTCCCACACACAAATTATTGTGTGTACGTGTGCAAGGTGTGTGAGGGTGCCTATGCCACCGCATGTGTGTGGAAGTCAGAGGACAACTGTGTGGCGTGAGCTCACTCCTGCCACGTTTATATGAGATCCAACCCTGAGCACCAGGCTTGTGAGGTAAGAACCGTTCCCAGCTGATCATCTCAGTAGCCCATGTTTGTTTTGTTTATTTCAGGCAGGGTCTCACTTGTAACCCTAACGAGCCTGATAGACCAGGCTAGACTAGAACTCTTGGTAATCCTCCTGCCTCAGTCTCCTGATTACTGGGATTTCAGTCACAGGTCACCATGCCCTCGCTGAGATTTGTCCTTCTGTTTCTCTTCCTCCTGTCCACCCCCCTTTTGTTTCAAAGTGGTGGGGTTTAACCTCTGTGTGTGTGTGTGTGTGTGTGTGTGGTGGGGGGTGTAGTGTGTGTGTAGTGTAGGGTATGGTGTATAGTCTGTGTGCTTGGTGTAGTGTGTAATGTAGTGTGTGTGTGTGTAGTGGGGGGTGTAGTGTGTGTGTGTGTGTGTGTATGTGTGTGTGTGGTGCATGTAGTGTGTGTGTAGTATGGGGTATGGTGTATAGTGTGTGTGTGTATGTGTGTGTGTGTGTGTGTGTGTGTGTGTGTGTGTGTAGGACAAAGACCAATATTAAATTCCTCCATTTAAGCTTTTTCACCCTAATCTGAATCAGGGTCTCTCCCACTGACTCGAGCTCATCAATTGACTGGACTGATGGACTGACTGCCATGGAGTTCTTAGGCTCCTCCTGCCTCTACACACACACACACACACACACACACACACACACACCACTATGGTTATGTCTGCCACTATATGTGGCTTTTACGTGGGTGCTGGCGATCTGAACTCAGGTCCTCATGCTTTCTCAGCAGGCTCTTAACCAACAGAGCTGACTCCCCCAGACTGTAACCAGGGGTTGAGTCAAGCATTTCCCAGAACTGTGGTGGAAGTAAAGAGCCGGCCTCTCAGCAGAGCAGGCCCCGTGCACACACTCTGAAGGGCTTCAAGGCCCCTTAATCATAAGCGTTGATCCAGATGGTGCAAACCAAATCGCCAGCTCTCTGAAGGCCAAAACAAGAGGCGTTGGAAGCCGATTTGAGGTTTACATAGCAAGGCTATCTTTTAACATGAATTACAGCTGGGTGGTGGTGGCACATGCCTTTAATCCCAGCACTTAAGTGGAAGAAGCAAACAGATCTTTGTGAGTTCGAGACCAGCCAGGGAGTTGCAAGCAGCCAGGGCTACACAGAGAGGCTCTGTCTCAAAACAAAAAGAATCGCGAGCGCGCGCGCGCGCACGCGCACACACACACACACACACACACACACACAGAGAGAGAGAGAGAGAGAGCTTCTCTCTATTTTCCTTTTCTCTCATTTCCTTTTCACTCATTCATTCATTCATTCATTCATTCATTTTCTTTTTATTGTATGCCCTGTGTGTGGGTGCTTGGACTGCATTTATGTATATGGACCATATGCCATCTGCCCACGGAGGTCAGATCTCCTGAAACTGGAGTTATGGTGGTTGTGAGTCAACATATGGGTACTGGGAATTGAATCCCAGTCCTCTATAAAAGCTGACCACTGAGCCATCTCTCCAACCCCTATTTTCTGTTTTTAAAGTTTACTTGTGGGCTGGAGAGATGGCTCAGAGGTTAAGAGCACCCGACTACTCTTCCAGAGGTCCTGAGTTCAAATTCCAGCAACCACATAGTGGCTCACAACCATCTGTAATGAGATCTGATGCCCTCTTCTGGTGTGTCCGAAGACAGCTGTAGTGTATTTATATAAAAATAAATAAATTAAAAAAAAAAGTTTACTTGTATGTAGATGGTGTGGGACATACCACAATGTACACGTGGAGGCCAGAGGGCAAACTCTGTGGAGTTAATTCTCTCTCTCCTCTCCTACGCCGGTTTCCAGCATCAAACTTATGTTGACAAATGCCTTTACCTACTGAGATACATCAGCCTGCCACTATTTTTATGAAAGCACGGAGACCTTCCTCCTGTCAGATTCCCAGGCCAGACAGCCACAGGAAAAAGGAAATGCCTCCCCAGGACGGTACACTGTTATTTCCAAAACGCACCCTCGGTTACTCATTAGTTTGTTGATTCCATAAATTCACCCACCCCACCCCCATAGGGTTTCTTTGTGTAGCCCTCACTCTATAGAGTCATTCTATAGACAAAGCTGGCTTCGAACTCACAGAGATCCCCCTGCCTCTGCCTCCGGAGTGCTGGGGTTAAAAGGCGTGCGCCACCCACCGCCATAGTTACGAATGCGTAAACGAATTAAAGGCAAAACAAACAACACCCCCACCCCCAGCAATTCGAGAAACCATGAATTAAAGATACGGTTGTTGGCATCGAGCAGACACTAGAGGGAGACAGAGAGTGGTGGAAAGGTGGTTTAGGGGGATACCTCCCCGCGGGAGGCTCCCAGCCCTCTGAGCCTTCCTTGGCTATTTGCAAGATAAGGAATCTCGCGCCCAGTGCCTCGGTGACTCAGGATCAGCCTGCCCTATGCTCTATTCTTTGCGGGACCGAGAAAACACGACCCGAATCATCGAGCGAAAACAGGAAATCTGGATCCCTGCCCCGGTTGCCTGGAGAATGGGCGGGGCCGTCCTTCCCCAGGATGTCGGGCGTTTGGCACTCCAGGCTCTGGAGCCTGGAACTAGCTCTTCCGGATTGGGGCTGTAGCTACTCACTCCTATATCGGTCAACCTTTATCAGATGGGACTCACACGAAGCACCACATGGTTTCTATGCCAACACACAATCGCAAGAGACCAGACCCTCCCCCACCCCGTGTGTGTGTGTGTGTGTGTGTGTGTGTGTGTGTGTGTGTGTGTGTGTGTGTTGGAGGGGTTGTAAATTATGTGTATGTGGAAGTGCACATCTGTGTGCTTGTGGAGACTACAGGACAACCGTGGGTGTGGTTCCTCGGGTGGCATCCTCTTTGTTTTCTGAGAGACAGTCTCTCACTGGCCCAGAGCCTAGGGTGGCTGGCCTACAAAGCCCAGGAATCCTTCTGCCTTCATCTTCTAATCACCAGCATTGCAAGTCATGCCTGGCTTCTTTTCCAATGGGAACTAGGTATCGAACTCGGGTCTTCATATTTGCAGGACTAGCATTTTACAGTGAAGCTATCTCCCTAGGTCCCAGAGTCTTTTTTTTTTTTTTTTTTTTTTTTTTTTTGGTTCTTTTTTTTTTCGGAGCTGGGGACCGAACCCAGGGCCTTGCGCTTCCTAGGTAAGCGCTCTACCACTGAGCTAAATCCCCAACCCATTGGTTTGGTTTTTAAACACTGTCTCACTAGATAGCCCTGGCTGGCCTGGAACTGGCAATATAGACCAGGCTAGCCTAGAACTCACAGAGATCTGCCTCTGCCTCCTGAGTGCTGGGATTAAAGACGTGCGCCACCACCACCACCAATACCAGGATAGACTTGGGCTTTTTTAAATTACTTTATCTTTATCTCATATGTTTTGCCTGCATGTATGTCTATGTGAAAGTGAAATCTTGGAGTTACAGTTATGAGCTGCCATGTGGGTGCTGGGATTTGAACCCTGGTCCTTTAGAAGAGCAGTCAGTGCCCTTAAGTGATGAACCATCTCTCTAGCTCCCTTGTTTTATTATTTGAAAAGATGCTTTTATTTTATTTTATGTACGTGTGCTTTGCCAGAGGAGGTCAGAAGCAGCCTCAGATCATGCTGTGTGTGGATAACATGCTGTCATGTGGACACACATAGGATCATGGCGGGGGCAGGGCGGGGATAAACTCAACTGTTCAGGCAATTGGGCCAAGGAGCAGGGTTAGGACTAAATGTCGGGAAAGGTTTCAGAAGAAACCTGAGGGCAAAAGGGCAGGAGCTGTAGCTGAGTGGTGCAGGACTTGCCTAGCAAGCATGATGCCCTGGGTTTGATCGCCAGCACCCCGTAAAACTGGGTGTGGGACTCACCTATAATCGCAGGTGGAGTCAGGACTGAAAATTCAAGGTCACCAGGTATAGTGTAGTCACGTTCCAGGCTAGGCTAGCCTGGACTACAAGAGACTCTGTTTCAAAGGAGGTGGGGTGGGGAGTAAAGAGGTCACTCAAAGATTAAGAGTACTTGCTCTTGCAGAGAACCAGGATTCAGTTCCCAGTACCCATATGGTGGCACACACTGTCTGTAGTTCCAATTTTAGAAGCACCAATCCCCTCCTCCCGCATGAAATGAACACAGTGCACTTACATATGCCCAGGCGAAGCACTCATACACATAAAACACAACATTAACAAAAGAAGTGTTCCAGGGGTGGTGGCGCACAACTTTAATCCCAGCACTTGGGAGGCAGAAGCAGGCAGATCTCTGTGAGTTCGAGGCCAGCCTGGTCTACAGAGCAAGTCCCAGAACAGCCAGGGTTATATAGAGAAACTACATCTTGAAAAAACAAAAGAGGAGGTAGGGGAGGAGGAAGAGGAGGAGAAGGGATGAGATAGGAGGAGCCTGGAGGAGGAGGAGGAGGAGGAAGAGGAAGAGGAAGAGGAAGAGGAGGAGGAAGAGAAGGAGGAGGAAGAGGAAGAGGAAGAGGAAGAGGAGGAGGAAGAGGAAGAAGAGGAGGAAGAGGAGAAGGAGGAGATAGGTTGAGCCTGTAATTGATCTGGCACTCAGGAGGTAGAGGCAGGAGATCCAGAAATTCAAACTCATCCTTAGCTACATAAGAAGCTCAAGGCTGGGCTGGAATGAAGAGAGGAACAGAAAGAAACACCAGGATGGTGAAGGGGATTTGAGCTAAGCCAACCTAGAAGGATTCTAGATTCTTTTTTTTTTTTTTTTTTTTTTTTCCCGGAGCTGGGGACCAAACCCAGGGCCTTGCGCTTGCTAGGCAAGCACTCTACCACTGAGCTAAATCCCCAACCCCCTAGATTCTTTTTATTAGATATATATTTATTTGTGTGCACATGTGCTAGTGCGTGGGTATACCACACATACTATGACACACGTACAAAAGTCACAGAACAACTTCTCTGTTCTCTCCTTTCACTATGTGAGGCCCCAGGACTCGAACCCAGATCTTCAGGCTTAGCGGCAAACGCCTTTACCTACTAACATCTTAACAGCCCCCACAAAACTCACATAGCATGGCTTTGCTAAAACTGAATTTGAATTTGACAAGGGAGAGTAAAGAAAGGCCACGGAAAAGTCTAAGTTTGGTCAAGCGGTCTCTTCAGCGCTGCCTGCATACATACCCCAGCCCTTTAGCCTTTACAGAGCAGGGAAGAAGCTGACAGCACAGGGGGCGGGGAGAAACTTGATTCACAGCCCTGGAGACTTCCAGAACATCCAGTCCAATGGTCTCATTGTGCGGATGAAGAAAATGAGTCACATTTGCTGGCCTCTGGCCAAGGTCAAACGCATTCAGGTCCCCAGACTCCTTAGCTAGACAGCTTCTCTCTGGTCCATAGCCAAGAACAGTTGGGGATGGAGAATGGCTCCCCAGTCCTGTTACCTGGCCCCTTGTTGATTCCTTTTCAGTAGTGATGGGGGTACACGACCTTCAGGCCAGCGGGAAATCGGACTCCCAGGGAGACACATTGAGATGTTCTGGGAAGGACCCCAGACACCCCCCAAATCAAGGGTGCTCTACGGATGACTGTGCTTATTTCTGGTACCCAGTAAAGCCTGTGACTGGTGAGATCTGTCAGCTGTCGGGCCTCTCCGCCTGGCAGCTCCCGGAAGACTCCAGAGTATTCTCTGAGGCTGAGCCAGAAAGGGAGGGGCTGGCTGGGGTGCAGCTGGCAGAGGCCTGTCAAGGGTGTGGCTGGCATGGCCAAAGACTCAGGCACTTTCAAAAAGGGAGGAGGTATTCACTTCTCAGAGCACTCCAGACACTGAGGTTACAGACAAGAGGAGGGGGCCCTTCCATGCAGGGAACCCCAGACTCTGCAGAGGGCAATGAAAGGCATGGGGCTATGGCCTGTTAGCCACGGCGTTCAGGGAAATCTCTAGAGGTTAACGTTGCTCCTTTTTCTTCCCCCTTCCCCTTCTCCTTCTCCTTCCCCTCCCCTCCCCCTTCCCCTCCCTCCCCCTTCCCCTCCCCCTCCCCTCCCCCTCCCCCTTCCCCTCCCCCTCCCCCTTCCCCTACCCCTCCCCCTCCCCTCATGCCCACCCTCTCCCTCCATTTATCTGTGGTTGGCCTTGAACTCACTTAGAGCAGACTCTGACTCAGAGAGATCTGCCTGTTTCTGGCTCCCAGGCTTGGACCACACTCCCCATCCTTTTTCTCTCTCTTCTACCCTCCCTTTCTTCCCTCTGTATCTTCCATCCTTTTATTTTTGTTTTTCCAGTGCTGGGGATTGAACCCAGGACTCCATGATAGCAGAGAGGTGTTCTACCACTGAGCCATACCGGCTGCCGTCTTTTGACTCTTTTTCTCGTTTTTATTTTATGTGTATAGGTGTTTTGCCTGCACGCATGTCTGTGCACACATGCACGTAAATCCAGAAGAGGACTTGAATCTCTTAGAGCTAGAGAGTCAGGGGCTGGGATTCGAACCCAGGTCCTCTGGAAGAGCAGCAAGTGCTCATAGCTGCAGAGATAACCACTGAGCTGCCTCCTCAGCCCCCTTTCCTTGCTCTATTATTTTGGGATATGATCTCCTTCTGTAGCCCAGGCAGACCTTTGCTTTCCGCCCTTCTGCCCCAGCCTCGATGTCCAAAATGAAAGAATACAGACTGGGTATGGTAGCATACCAGGCATACCCAGGCAGGGAAACGTCACGAGTTCGAGACCAATCTAGTCTACATAGTGAATTCCAGGTTAGCTAGAAGTGAGACCCTATCTCAAAAAAAAAACCAAAAAAACAAAAAAACAAAAACAAACAAACAAACAAACAAAAAAAAAAAAACACCAAATGGAACAAAATGAAAATAAAAACCCGAAGGCCACCAAGAGAGATGTCAACTCCATGGCTTTCAGGACCCAGCACAGCTATGCAAATAAGAACTAATGGGTAAAGTCTGGAGCTGCCAAGCCAGATGACCCGAGTTCAATCCCAGGGATGCACATGATGAGGGAGAGACTGACTCTGGCAAGTTGTGCCCTGGCATCCAAACACGGGCCATGGCTTGTGTGCCCCTCACCACAGACACAAATAAATGTGCTTAAGAGGATTTTTTAATAGGCAGATGAATTAGCCCTGGTTTTCAGATCATGAAATGTAGGTTTAAGAGGCTATCAGACCAGTACCAGGTTTCAAGCCCAGTCCCACCTGTCTGACCCTAAAACCTAGTTTCTCCCCCACCTGCTTCTCATCTCAGACTTCAGAGAAGCTACCAGGGCCCCGCCTTTGTGATGGGGCAGGTCGGTCATAAAGCTAGTCTCCTGAAGATGAGCTGGAGGTCAGGCACTTTGGATGAACACCACTGGGGAGGCTGAGGCAGAGAGGTTACCACTCTAGACACCAGTGAAGTCCAGGCTAACTGGCTATGTAAGGAGATGCTGTCTCAAAAAAGAAAACAGAAGAGCGGGGAGATCGTCAGCTGTTAAGAGCATTGGCTGCTCTTCCAAAGGACCTGGGTTCAATTCCCAGTATCCAACACCCTCCAGCATCCAAGGGCACATGTACTTACATGCATGGTGCATATAAACTCACACAGGAATACATTTAATTTTTTATTTTTTAAATTAGGGGCTGGAGAGACAGCTCAGCGGTTAAGAGCACTGGCTGCTCTTCCAGAGGATCCGGGTTCAATTCCCAGCAACCACATGGTGGCTCACAAATGTCTGTAACTCCAGTTCCAGGGGCTCCAATGCCCTCAGACAGACACTTATGGAGACAAAACATCAAATCCATATAAAATAATTTTTTTTAAAGCCAGATGTATGTTGTACTAAAGCATAGGCAGACAAAGGAGTCAAGGAAGATGAAACCCTGCCTCAAAATCAAGGTGGGAAAGCCCAGCATGGGGAGCACATTCCTTTAGTCCCAGCACTCTGGAGGCAGAGACCAACCAGTCTCTGTGAGTTCAAGACCAGCCTGTTCTACATAACAAATTCCTGGCCATACATGGCTACATAGGGAGATACTGTCTCCAAAACAAGCAATAAACAAAATTCCAAACTCTACAAGCCCTCCCCACACCTACATACACATACAAAACAAAACAAAATGTGGATGGAGAGGCCGGATTCATGATCTCCGCACCAAGCTGTCATAAACCAATCACACGCACCCAATAAATAGTTAGAAGTTGGCTTTTGCTTTGGCGTTTTCTTGTGTGTGTTTGTGTGTGTCATGGCGCCTGTGTGAAGGTCAGGGGACAACTGGTGGGAACCACTTCTCTCCTGAAAAACAGAAACCTGGCTGTGGCGTCTCATGCCTGTAATCCCAGCACATGGGAAGGGACAGTAGGAAGATTAAGAATAGTCTCTGATACTCGGTATGAGCCAGCCTGGGCTGAATGAGACCCGGACTCAAATTTTACAAAGAACAGAGGGGCCGGGTGGGTTTCAGATTCCGAGTGAGCGAGCAGAGTATCTGGGATGCTGGCCCCACATTGCACAACCCCTCGTGGCTATGACATCAATCATAATAACTTCTTGCCCTGGTTTCAAGCAAGATGAAGGAAGCTTGTGTCTACAAAGAGCTGGCAGCCCCCACCTCCCAAGCGAGGCTGGGCCCAGCAGGGTCACATTTAAAAGCGTCCATGATCATATTTGCCAGCACCGGCTGGGGTGGGGCACCTTGGACTCCAGTCTGGGCTAAGGTGGGCAGGCAGAGGCTGGTGAGCATCCTCCCAGGCTTCTGACCTCATCACAGATTTATGGAGCTGGGCATGGGTGGGGCTGGGAACAAAGGCCTGGGCTTCCTAAAACACACGTCTTGGGGAGATGGGTTAGAAAGGAGTTCCCAGTTCTAAAGTGACCCAGCAAGGGAGAGAGCAGAGGCCCTGAGTGCTTCTCTTGATTCTTAAGAGATCTCTGGTAACTCGAAAGGCTTTCCCCAAGAGATATATAGGGAACTCGGGCCTCTTTCAAAAGGAAACTGGAGGGCTGGCTCAGCAGGTGAGGGCCCATCTGTTTAATCCTCTGGGTTCACCAGAGTGGTTTCCACGGAGAAAAGGGACTCCCACCAGCTAGTCTCTGATCCCCACAATGCTTGTGCAAGTGCATGTAGCCACAAAGCACGCGCGTGCGCACACACACACACACACACACACACACACGTAATAAAACTAAAACAACAAAAAAGGAAACTGGGGGCTGGAGAGATGGCTCAGTAGTTAAGAGGTCCTGACAACCACATGGCGGCTCACAACCATCTGTAATGGGATCTGATGCCCTCTTCTGCTGTGTCTGAAGACATGACAGTGTACTTGTCTTAAACAAATAAATTTTTTAAGAAAGGAAGAAAGAGAAAAGGAAACAACTCAGAACTGTTGGAACTGACCTCTAATCCACACTTCATGGAGGCTGAGTGAGAGAGACCATGAGTTCAAGGCTGGCGTGTACTGCAGAGTGAATTTAACGCTGGCCTGAACGATTTACTGAGACCCCCGTCTCCAAAACTACAACGGAAGCTGGTGAGATGACTCAGTGGAAACAAATCACTTGCTGCAGGGGCTGGAGAGATGGCTGACAGTTAAGAGGTCCAAGGTTTGGTTTCCACCAACCTAACCATCTGAAACCCAGTTCCGGGGGACCTGAAGCCTTCTTCTGGCCTCCTCAATACACTTACACGCACACATACATACACGCAGGCAAAACATTCACACACATAATGCCTGACAACCTACATTCCATTTCCCAGAGCCATAAAGAAGGAAGGAGAGAGAACCAGATCCACAAAATGATCACCTTGGCTTCCACATATGTGCGATGGCGCCCATACCTCCCCCAAGCCCATCCCCCACACTCATAAACAATAACAATTAATAATAATAATAAAATTAAAGAACTTCTTTAAAAAGTTAAATGACCAGGGCTGGAGAGGTAGCTCAGTGGCTAAGAGCACTGGCTGCTCTTCCAAAGGTCCTGAGTTCAAATCCCAGTAACCACATAGTGGCTCACAACCATCTGTAATGGGATCCGATGCTCTCTTCTGGTGTGTCTGAAGACAGCTACAGTGTACTCATATACATAAAATAAATAAATCTCTTTTTTAAAAAAGTAAAATAACCAATGATGATAGAGCTCAGCAGTATAATGCTGGTCTAGAATCCCATGGTGAGGGGATGGGGGCGTGACTCAGTGGTAGAGCCCCTGCCTAGAATCCCCCAGTGAGGGGCTGGGGGCGTGGCTCAGTGTAGAGCACCTACCTAGAATCCCCCAGTGAGGGGCTGGGGGCGTGGCTCAGTGATAGAGCCCCTGCCTAGAATCCCCAGTGAGGGGCTGGGGGTGTGGCTCAGTGGTAGAGCCCCTGCCTAGAATCCCCCAGGGAGGGGCTGGGGGCGTGGCTCAGTGTAGAGCACCTACCTAGAATCCCCCAGTGAGGGGCTGGGGGCGTGGCTCAGTGGTAGAGCCCCTGCCTAGAATCCCCCAGTGAGGGGCTGGGGGCGTGGTTCAGTGGTAGAGGCCCTGCCTTGAATCCCCTAATGAGGGGCTGGGGCGTGGCCTATTTCCCAGTCCTGAGAAACATAGGCAGCAGGGTTGCTACAACTTTGAAAGCAGCCTGGTTTGTCAGGTCCACCCCCTGAGGGATAGGGATGACTGAACCCTACTGATGGTTGAGCCATGGTGGATAACAAATAACCAATAATTAACTATGACTCAGAGGCCCTGGGCTATATCTTCACTTATATGATGTCACTGACTCTCATGTCTGCCCGATGACATCAGCATTCGCGTCCTTGTCATCCCCATCTTGCAAGAGAGAGTAAAGAACGGAGAATGTAGCTTTTACAGACTCCCCCGCCCCTCCACAGAACCAGTGGAAACTCAAGCCGTCTGGTGGTCTGGGAGCTGACCTGACCCTCCCAGTGAGGCCACCAGGCTGTTTAATGTGACATTCCTGCTGTATGTGGTGGCAGACACTATGATCCCAGCGCTTCAGAGGTACAAACAGGAGGATCAGGAATTAAGGTCGTTCTTGGCTACATAGAGAATTCCAGACTACTCAGGGCTACATGAGACCATATTCTCAACAAACAAAAAACCCAAACAAAGGGTTGGGGATTTAGCTCAGTGGTAGAGCGCTTGCCTAGCAAGCACAAGGCCCTGGGTTTGGTCCCCAGGTCCGAAAAAAAGAAAAGAAAAAAAAAAAAAACAAAACAAAAAAAAACAAAAAGACAAATGGGGGACTTGAAAAATCCCAAAGTGGATAAAGAGGTGGCTGTGCGAACTTGGGGGCTGAGTTTTGGGTCTACAACTGAGGACATGGCTGCTCTGAGGTGTGGTTAAGGGGAAAGTTTTTACGGTGGATATGAGAGCATACAGTCAGAGGCGTCTGGAAGAATCCAGAGCAGAGAAACTGAACTGCATATGGCCAGCAGATTGGGTGTGTGTGGACAGGAGAGAAGAGAGATTGGGAGAGGGACAGATGCCAGCAAAGAGAGATGGGGCAAAAAAGACCAAGAGAGGGGGATGAGGGAGAGAGGACCAAGAGAGCACATACAGTCGTGAGAAGCTGGGGGAGGGGAGCCCCAAGAACTGGAGACGTTTATGAGTAAGGGGCAGGGTGAGAAGGGCTGAGAAGAGCTAAGAGTAGTATTTCAGTTGCCCAGTGAGCCCAGAGGCCAGTGCTCATTGGTATGCTAATAGACATCACAGGTGACCTTTAACCCTAGTTTCTTTTGTATGGACCACAAAGCAATCCATATAAAAGCTGGAGGTGGCTACCATGTGATGCCTCTAGCCTTTAATCCCAACTCTCCCAGAGGAAACGGCAGGCCGATCTGTGAGATCCAGGCCAGCCTAGTCTAATGAGTTCTAAGACAACCAGGACTACACAGAAAAATCCTGTTTTGAAAAAAGATCCTAATCCTAGCGCTAGGCTGGAGGGGTGGGGCAGTTGCAGAAACAGGAGGATGCTAGGGGGTTCACTGCCCATCCAGTTTGCAGGCACCAGGCTTGATGTCTCCCGAGAGATGGCTCAGCGATTAGGGGGACTGACTGCTCTTCCTAGTACCCAGGTTCAAATTCTAGCACCCGCAGGGCACTCCGAGATCTGACACTCTCTGTAGCTCCAAGATCTGACACTCTCACACAGACGTACAAGCAGGCAAAACGCTGATACACAAAAAATAATGTTTAAAAAAGCATTAAAACAAAAAAGAAAAACCCTGTCTCAAAGAAAGAGAGAAAGGAAGGAGGGAAGGAAGAGAAAAAGAAGTCTCAGGGTCAGTAAGATATTTAGTGGACGAAGGCGCCTGCCACCAAGCCTTTGGTCCCCAAAGAGACACATGGTAGAAGACAGCTAGTCTGGCTGGTCATCCAGAGACCTCCACAGGTGTGCCCTGACAAGTGTGTCCCCACAGGCCTCCTTTTGGCTCAGACCAGGTTCAGTTGCTTCCTAATTGCGACACAAAAGACCGTACCCCTCCTGGTTTATTCTCCACAAACGATGGGACTGGCCCCAGGCCACCGCCCTTCAGACTGCAGCGTTCTAAGCGACAGTGGGAACTGCTCCAGCTACCGGTATTACAGTCATTTGTTTTCTTCAACTAGAGAAGTTTCCAGATGGGGGCAGAACCTTCCTGGCCCTGCCTGCCCGCCCCCTTCGTAAGCTTAGGGGGAGGAATGCAGAGGGGAGGGGCGGCGAGGGACGGCCCCTTAGACGGTCATTGCCATTAATAGAGACCTGAAGCACCGCCTGCTAAAAATACCCGGCTGGACACCCATAAAAGCACAGTTGGGGCTCCAGCTCGGCACTTCTCGGATCCTCAGCCCAGTGCTTCTAGATCCTCAGCCCTGACCAGCTCAGCCAAGACCATGACCGAGCGCCGCGTGCCCTTCTCGCTACTGCGGAGCCCCAGCTGGGAGCCGTTCCGGGACTGGTACCCTGCCCACAGCCGCCTCTTCGATCAAGCTTTCGGGGTGCCTCGGTTTCCCGATGAGTGGTCTCAGTGGTTCAGCTCCGCTGGTTGGCCCGGCTATGTGCGCCCTCTGCCCGCCGCGACCGCCGAGGGCCCCGCAGCAGTGACCCTGGCCGCGCCCGCCTTCAGCCGGGCGCTCAACCGGCAACTCAGCAGCGGTGTCTCAGAGATCCGACAGACGGCCGATCGCTGGCGCGTGTCCCTGGACGTCAACCACTTCGCTCCTGAGGAGCTCACAGTTAAGACCAAGGAAGGCGTGGTGGAGATCACTGGTGAGTTTCCCTTATCCCAAGAGGGGACGAAGCTGGTGGGGCGAGCGAGTACCGTGGTGGCAGTGGAGGTGGGGGTGGGGGTGGGTGCTGAAACCTTGAGGGACAGGACCCTGAAAAGTTAGAAATGAGCTCAGGGACCCGGAGACCCGCGTCATTCTCCCTAGCCTGCTTCTCTTGCCCCGGAACGCGGGGTGCAGGTTTGCTCCTAAAAGCTCTGTCATCTTCGATGATAAGGACCAACAGCTGGGGGTGTAGCTCAGGGCAGAGTCTTGCCTGGCAAGCCCGGAGGCCTTGAGGCCTTGACCACCCGCAGCACAGAAACAAAATGAAGGAAGACCCAAGGCACCTTCTGGAAGACCTCATCCCCAAATAAGCAAGTGGCAGGACTCCAGTCAGGGTCCCTAGACCCAGCCGCGGTGGGGGCGTGCGCACAGCTTCGAGTATGCCTACGCTGGCATCCAAGCCTGGGTCAGAGCCAAGCCCAGGTCCGGGACCTTTGCATCCCAAATCTCAGAAGCGAACTTTCTGGAAAGTTTTAAGATCCCAGACAGTCAGGCATCCCACCACACTCTTAATTTGTTTGCCTCCTTGGGGCCCCAGCCATTCCTTAGCTAGGACTGCAGAGGGCTGCCTCTGACCTCCTTCTGTCCCCACCCACAGGCAAGCACGAAGAAAGGCAGGATGAACATGGCTACATCTCTCGGTGCTTCACCCGGAAATACACGTGAGTTCTGGTTCCTTGCATGGAGAGCTGGGGGGTGGGGGAGCGGACCCTGGGCGGAGGGCGGGGTCAGGAGGGATGTGTAACCCTTGTCCTTTGTTTCTGCTCCTCTAGGCTCCCTCCAGGTGTGGACCCCACCTTGGTGTCCTCTTCCCTGTCCCCTGAGGGCACACTCACGGTGGAGGCTCCGCTGCCCAAAGCAGTCACACAATCAGCGGAGATCACCATTCCGGTCACTTTCGAGGCCCGTGCCCAAATTGGAGGCCCAGAGTCGGAACAGTCTGGAGCCAAGTAGAAGCCTTCAGCTTGCTACCCATCCCCAGTAGCCTTCACCAGCCCTCCCTCTCTGTCAATCTGAATGCTCTTTTGATACATGTACTTTCTGTTTTTCTCAAATAAAAGTTGGAAACTACTGCTCACCACCCTCTCAGAATCCAGAGTTGTTATGGTGGGCTAGGGATGAGTGTTTCTAATTGGAGCACCCTTTGGGGTCTTTGCTAAGTGTTTGCTCTAGGCTCAGCCCCTTCCTCTGTCCAGCCTAATATTCCCCTAGGAAGAGGCAGAGGGTGGGGTGGGGTGGGGGGAGTAACCTGGAGATTAAATTTACCAGACTAGGAATGGTGGTATATGCCTGTAATTCCAATACCCAGAAGTTAATGCAGAAGCATTGTGAATTGGAAGCCAGCCTGGGCTACAGAATTCTTAGAGTGACTGGGTCACATACATGCTGTCTTCAAAACCAACCAGACAAACAAACATAATAGGAGCTTGGGGTGTGGCTCAATAGAGTGTCCTATGGTGTGCATGAAGCACCATTTGATCCTCTACATCAAATAAACCGGGTACAGTGGCACATTCCAGAAGTGGAGGATCAGAAAGGAGTTCGAGGTTATCCTGGGCTACGTGGCCAAAGTGAGGCCAGCCTGGGATACATGAAAACACCTTAAAGGTTAAAAAAAAAAAAAAAAAAAAAGAGAGTCAGCCAGACCTACTACTCATCAGATCCAAAGGAAACTCCTTCCCCAGCTGCTGGCTCTGTTCTCTATTAACAACAATTTCCTTGTCCCCGCTAGTACAGCAAAGCGCTAACTTCCAGGCTTCCTCCGCATTAGGTACCTATGGGTCCCCCAGCTCTTCTCTCCCCACCCCTACCCTACACTCCAGCTCCCAGGCTTCCCTCCCACAGCCTCTCATTCTCCTATGACCTTCCCATTTCAGCTATGCAATCTCCCGTCCCATTTTACTTTCCTCCTTGATCTCTCTTGCCCACACGTTTCGTCTCCCTCTCCCGCTCTCCCTCACTCCTACCTCATGGTCAAGTCCAGTCCACTGGCCATGGCCAATCTACTACTTTCTCTCCCTGCTCTGCACTCTTCCAGATGCCTCTGGCTGTTCTCTTCCCCTTGCATCTACAATAAAAACCTTCCCCTCAGCCATACCTTGCACGGGTCATGCCTGACTGTATACATCTTATGCTGAAACCCTCAGTTTATAACGTTCACACCTCTACCCTCAGCACCTCTGAGACTGGAAGATCAGGAATTCAAGGTCAGCCTTGGCCATACAGCACAGTCCAAACCAAACTGTTTTGAAACTCTATCAATACCACAAAATAAACAAATACAAGTTTAAAATACTATTAAAAGCAACACTCTCCAGAGGCCAGGTGCAGAGGAGGAGGACTGGAGAGAAGGTACAGGAAGGGTGAGCCATTCCTGGCAGCTCCCTGAGGTGTTGGCCCAGTCAACCCCACCTGCAGACACCTGCAGAATGGAATGTGGGCTCTCAGCAATGGGCAGAGAATGAGGATTGGGGGCGACATCTTGGTCAAGACTGAGAGATTGCACTGAATAGCTTGCCTTGACTAGCGTTGGCCTCTGTCAAAGTGATTACACAAGCTTTAACTCCACCCTTGTGTGCTTGGCTTTGCCCATCCATCATCCTCCAGGAGGCCCAGGGAGGAAGCTGAGGGACCGCAGGGGCCTTTGCCCCAGAGTCTAAGGGATTGACACTGGACGGGATGCTCAGTGGTTAGGAACATGGACTGCTCTTTTGAGAGGATCTGAGTTCAGATCTCAGCTCCCACATCAGGTGACTTCACAACTTCCTGTAACTCCAGTTCCAGGAGAATTTAGGCCTCTGGCCTCTGAAGGCAAGCACACAAGTGCACACACACATATATATAAAGATTTTTTTAAAGTCTTTTTAAAAAAAAATTACAGGAATGCAGCCAGGTATGGTAATACAGCTATGTAATCCTGGTACTCAGAAATTAGAGGCAGGAGGATACAATACTCTGGGCTAGCCTGAGCTACATGGTAAGACCCATCTCAGAAAAGCCCAACCAAGTCTGTTAAGATGGTTTAGCACGGGGTTGGGGATTTAGCTCAGTGGTAGAGCGCTTGCCTAGCAAGCGCAAGGCCCTGGGTTCGGTCCCCAGCTCCGAAAAAAAAGAAAAGAAAAAAAAATAAAAAGATGGTTTAGCACAGAGAGGCTCTTACTGCCAAGCCTGATGACCTGAATCCAATCTCCTCATCCTCCCATACCCCCAAAAGCTGTCCTCTGACCTTCACATGCCCATCATGGTGTCCACATAGACACATCCCAGTGTCCACACACACACACACATACACATTAAGTGAGCAAAAAATAAGAAGAAAAGAAGCCGCCTAGGTTTGCTATGTAGGTCAGTTGGTTGAGTGGCTTGCCATTGCTTGGATTCCACCTGGGTTCCACCCTCAGCACCACATCAACTGGGTGTAACGGCGGATGCCATCCCAGGTAGGAGGTTAGGGAGCTCAATGCCAGCCTCAACTAGAAAGTGAGTTTGAGGCCATTTTGAGCTGTATAAGGCCCTGTCTCGAAAAAGAAAAGACAGGAGCTGTGAGTAATAGTGCATGCCTGCATTCCCAGTGCTGGAAGGCAAAGACCTTGAGTTCAAGAATAGCCTGGAAAGCATAGTGAGGCTCTTAGGAAAATATGAAGAGAAGGGGGAGATGGCTCAGTGGTTAAACACTTGCCTTGCAAGCATGAGGACCAAAGTTCAGACCTCTAGAATCCACACGAATGCCTGAGCTCATCTGTAATCCCAGCCTTGGAAGGTGGAGATCGGGAGCCAGCCATATCCAGTGCTCTGGGTTTGATTAAGCAATGTCTCAGTGAATAAGATAGAAGAGCAGTTGAGAATAATTCTCAGCCTCTCTCTGTCTCGGGCCTCCACATATGCACACAACTACATCACACACTCACACACTCACACACACACTCACACACTCACACACACTCATATATACTCACACACTTACACACTCACACACTCACATTTACACACTCACACTCTCACACACTCTCACGCACTCACACACTCAAACACACATCACACACTCATACATACATCACACACTCACCACACACACATACATCACACACACTCATCACACTCACACATACATCACACTCACACACACTCACAATACTTACACACACTCACACACACTCATACTTACACATACTCATACTTACACACTCACACATATATCACACACTCACACACACCACACACACACTCACTCACACACACTCACTCACACATACTCATACATACATCACACACACTCACCACACACATATACATCACACACACTCACACACACTCACACATACTTACACACACTCACACACTCATACTTACACACTCACACATACATCACACACTCACACACTCATACTTACACACTCACACATCACACACTCATGCTTACACACTTACACACACTCACACATACATCACACACACTCACACAACACACACACACACACACACACACACACAGGAAAATGGAAGGGAAATAAGACATAATACAAATCCAAGGAAGCCAACAGTTTTACCTACAAGGTCCCATAACCCCAGGCTTGTAAGCAAGACATACACACCCACATTCTTTCCTAAACCCACAACTCTGCTTTCCCAGGGTCCTTGGGAGGAGTAGCTTGCCACAGAGAGCCATATGGCTGGCACACCCTGTCCCCTGCTACCACTGATTCCCCAACTCTCTCAGCTCTTTGATAATGTCAGTTCCTTTCCTGAGCAGCCCCTGGATCGGAACACCTGGAGCAGGCACAAAACCAGGGCAGGTTCTGGCAGAAAGAATCATTCTGGTCCAGCTGGCAGTACCAGTCGGAGCCTGTCAGTCAGGGCTCTGCCCCACCTTTCCACTGGCCAGGGCTGTTCAGTTCAGGTCCGTCTTGAGATCCTAAACAGCCTCACTTTGTATAAGATTGCTCTCCGCCAGTTGCTGACTTTGTGTGCCCAATCCAGAGCCTGGAGAATCAAGCTGGCTGGGTCGCAGCCTGAATCTGTGGACCAGTTGTCTTGGGGTTGGCTTGCAAGGGAGTGACTGCATCAGAGGTGGCTATAGCAAAGCTGCCCTGACGTGCCCTCGGACTGTCTCCTCAGATTAACTCTGCAAAGAGGTACAATCACTCCTACCTAACAACTGGGTACACAGAGGGAAACAACTGGGTACAGCAAATCTCCAAGAAGCAATAGGCTCGCCGGAGGGTGTGGCCAGAGACAGAAAGACAGACTGGCTGGGCTTTAAAGGCAGGACGGCTCAAGAGGAACAGACTCCACAGTTGGAAATGCTGATATATATATAGATATAGATAAATAATTAGTATGCATGCGTATTTTATAGATATAGGTTTTACAGATATTTGACCAAGCCTGCACGTATGTTTGTGCACCACATGCATGCCTGGTGTCTTGGAAGCCAGGAGAGAGCATTGGGTTCCCTGGAACTGGAGAAACCATCATGTAGGTGCTGGAACCCAGATCCTCTGGAAAAATGACAAATACTTTTTTTTCTTTTTTCTTTCATTTTTGAGACAGGGTTTTGCCATGTGGCCTTGGCTATCTGGAACTCACTCTGTAGACCAGGCTGGCCTCGAACTCACAGAGATCCACCTGCCTCTGCCTCTCAAGTGCTAAGCGTGCGCCACCACTGCCAGCTTAGATATAACCCTTAAAATATTTTTAAGTATTTATTTATTTTACTTATATGCACACCGGAAGAGAGAATCAGATCCTATTACAGATGGTTGTGAGCCACCATGTGACCTCCAGAAGAGCATCTCTCCACTGAGCCATCTCTCCAGGCCCTCTTTAAAATACTTTTTACTTAGAACAACTGATGTTTTTCTTTTTTTTTCTTTTTTTTTTTTTCTTTTTTTTTTGGTTCTTTTTTTCAGAGCTGGGGACCGAACCCAGGGCCTTGTGCTTCCTAGGTAAGCGCTCTACCACTGAGCTAAATCCCCAGCCCCGATGTTTTTCAAATGGACAAGAAGAATTAGTCTTGGGCTGGAGAGATGGCTCAGCGGTTAAGAGAACTGACTGCTCTTCCAGAGATCCTGAGTTCAAATCCCAGCAACCACATGGTGGCTCACAACCAACTGTAAGGAGATCCGATGCCCTCTTCTGGTGTGTCTGAAGACAGCTACAGTGTACTTATATATAATAAATAAATAAATCTTTTTTAAAAAAGAAGAAGAATTAGTCTCATATACAGCACTCCACAATATGCTGTCTCTGGGCGGCAGCCTCCATTCTGGTACCTTCCGCTCCTACCAGACTTTATCCAGAGTGTGCTACGGCAGAGATGAAGACTAAGCCAGGATTGGGGTGCAGTGATTAAGTGGTGCATCTCTGTCCCTCCCACGGCTGGAGATGGGGCTTTGAGATGCTTGCAGGACGACGTTGATGCTGTGAGAATTCTGACGCGTTGCCACTTAGCCGGCTCTGCCGTAGCTCTTGGGTCCAGCGCTGTGTTAGGGACACTATCTCTCTTTTTCCTCAGGCTGCCAGAAAGATGATGAGCATTCAGACGGGATGTGCTGCTCCAAAACAGCTCACAATCTTTTTGTTTGTTTGTTTGTTTGGGTTTTTTTTTGTTTTTTTGTTTTTGTTTTTTTGTTTGCTTTTTCCCGGAGCTGAAGACTGAACCCAGGGTCTTGCGCTCGCTAGGCAAGCGCTCTACCACTGAGCTAAATCCCCAAACCCCACAATCTTTCAAAACCAAGATGCGGTTCTGCTGGGAGAAGTCCGCAAGGAGAAACTCCCTCGGAACTATAAGAACATCGGTCTAGGCCTCAAGATGCCCAAGGAGGCCATTGAGGGCATCTACATAGACAAGAAACGCCCCTTCTATGATAATGTCGCCATCGGAGGTCAGATCCAGTCTGGTGTAGTGACCGGACAGATGGAGAGAGGAACATTGTCATCACTCAAACTATCTCTACTACGACGGAAGGACAATGGTGGGGGATGGGACACAGGCGTCTGTCCCCTGTGTCAGGGGTGTACAGATGGGCGACATTGTCACCGTGGGAGAGTGCAGGCTGCTGACCAAGACAGTGAACTTTAGTGTGTTCAAGGTCACCAAGGCCGCTGGCACTGAGAAGCAGTTCCAGTTTTGAGGGGACTCTGGTGACTTCCTGGAACAAATAAAGTTATTTTCCAACTTAAAAAAAAAAGAAGGGGCTGGAGAGATGGCTCAGCGGTTAAGAGCACCCGACTGCTCTTCCAGAGGTCCTGAGTTCAATTCCCAGCAACCACATGGTGGCTCACAACCATCTGTAATGAGATCTGATGCCCTCTTCTGGTGTGTCTGAAGACAGTGTACTTATATAATAAATAAATAAATAAATCTTTAAAAAGAAAGAAAAAGAAAGAAAGAAAGAAAGAAAGAAAGAAAGACTATTTCGACAAAAAGTTGCATTACTTTTTGCTACAAATCTAACAGAAGGGGGGTGCTTCTGGGTATTTAGGCCCACTTTTTTTTTTTTTCAGAGGTGGGGACTGAACCCAGGGCCTTGCGCTTGCCTAGCGCAAGCTACCACTGAGCTAAATCCCCAACCCTTAGGCCCACTTTCATTTAAAGATTTAGTTATTTATTTTATGTATGTGAGTACACTGTAGCTGTCTTCAGACACACCAGAATCCCATTGGGGATGGTTGTGAGCCACCACGTGGTTGCTGGGATTTGAACTCAGGACCTCTGGAAGAGCAGTCACTGCTCTTAACTGCTGAGCCCTCTCTCCAGCCCCCATTTTAATTTTTTTTTAAGTTTCACAGAACAGATACTGAGTGAATGACAATTATAAAGGTGCTGGGGGAGGGGAGGGGAGCTCACTCCTCTTGTGTCCCAGAGACTGCCAGTGACACAGCCAAAGGTCATACAGCTATCAAGTAGTCAACTGCCTGTGACTAGGGTCAACAAGTGACAGGGACAAGATCACACCTTGATTTTTCCCTAACTTCATAACTTCTTTTTTTTTTTCTTTTTTTCGGAGCTGGGGACCGAACCCAGGGCCTTGTACTTGCTAGGCAAGCACTCTACCACTGAGCTAAATCCCCAACCCCACTTCATAACTTCTTAGTAAGTGCATAGTCCAAGGATTTCATTCCTCCCAAGCCAGAACAAGTAATCTCTAATTCAGTCACTTCTGTTAGTCTTTGTCCCCAAATCCTGGCTGGACATCCGAACAGGGAGAGGGGGCTGAAGCCCCAGATGTCAATGAGATCCTGCAGAGATCCCTCAGGGACTCCGTCATATCAGAGAAGGAGAGTTTGTGTCAGGGAGACTCCTCTGGCCTCCCCAGAGTGTGGCATGAGGTCATCTGCTGTTTCTCTTTCCTGTGCCTGGAGTTGGGACTGCTGGGATGTCTCTGTGGCCTCAGAAGACCTTACTTAGCTCCACACAGTGATGTCAGTCACATCAAGGTTTAGAGTCCTAGGGGTGGCAAAAAGGGACAGAGAGCTCAGCTTCTCCAAAAAGCAAAAGAATCCTGCTTGGGGACACCCTAACATCAGCCACACTCTCAAGGGGCTCCTTTATTCAGACAGGCAAGGGACAGAGCAGAGAGCTCTGTAGCTCCTCCCCCGGGTCCACCTCTTCATGAGACCCTGGGAGGCTGGACTCTGGTGCTGCTCCCCACTCAGGCAGGACCAGAGATTGTGTAGGCATTGTGGGCTCCCTTCTTAGGACATTTTGGTCACTGTCGCTGACCCAAATCCACAAGCTGACCCCAAACCACAATGTTTAAATTTTTCTTCAGTCAGCCTGAGCTCCTCCACTTGGGGACCTCAATCCTAGCTACTTCAGGGCTCCTGCACCCCTCATACGCTGTCCACACCACCCCTAGCCCCCAGGACCACATTCTATTTGAAGACTGTATACTAAGTTTCCATAAATTATTCTAGGAGACCTCCAGTTATCATCCCTTTGTGCCCAGGCGGCCTTGAACATCACTACTGAGGATAATCTTGAACTTCTGAGCCTCCTGCCTTCACTTCTCCATTGCTGGGATTATAGGGTTGTAATGCTATGCTTGGTTACTGTCCTGCTAGGAGTAGGACTCCAGGCACACAGCGTACAGTTGGGTGGTGGTGGTATGTTTGTGTGTATGTGTGTGTGTGTGTATGTTGTGTGTGTGTGTGTGTGTGTGTGTGTGTGTGTGCGCGCGCGCGCGCGCGCGTATAGAGGTCACACGACAATTTGTGGAAGTCAGTTCTCTCCTTCTACCATGTGGATTCCAGCCATCTAGCTTGGGTTCCTGGGTTCAGCACAAAGTGCCCTTCTTTACCTGAAGTGCCATTTCTCTGCCCCTCCTGCCTGTGTTTTTTGTTCCCTTGTGGGTTTTTTTGTTTTGTTTTGTTTTGTTTTGTTTTTCAAGACTGGGGTTTCTCTAGGTCGCCCTGGCTGTCCTGGAACTCTCTCTGTAGACCAGGTTGGCCTCAAACTCACTGAGATCCTCCTGCCTCTACCTCCAAAGTGCTGAGGTTAAAGGTGTGTGCCACCATCACGCAGCATCACTCACAGTAAAATTTAACGAACATCCCTCAAAACCTCCAGGCTGGAAAGATGTTCTTTGGGCTCCACCTTTCTCCCCAACTTAAGCTTCAGAGGCAGGTGACTGGACATGATGGGACCTGGTTCCTTGATGCCACCCACCTCTCCTCCCTGGGCCCCTCAAGAGGAAAGAGAGCCCTGCTCAGTCTTCATAGAGAGAGATCCCAGTCCTTTCCCCTGCTCCCTAATAGTCCCCTGATGGTCGAACCCACAGAGATCCGCCTTCCTCTGCATCCCCAATGCTGGGATTAAAGGCATGCGCCATCCCCACACCTGACAGCCCTGTGTTTTCCTATTCATTTCTTCTCCTCTGGGCCCAGCATCCTACCACTGTCCAAGTCTGTGCTCTTGGCAGGGCAGATGAAGGAAACAGCTCAAAAGAGGCATCGTGGAAAACTGAGGCTCAGTTGAGAGAGCATTTATCTTGCAAGCGCAAAGCCCTAGGATCCATGCCTTGTGAGCCCCAACACTGCATAGACCGAGTGTCCCAGCACTCACGAGGTGGAGGCAGGAGGATCAAAGGTTAAAAGGTCATCCTTCAGCTACAGAGTTTGGAGCCAGCCTGGGCTACATGGGACCCCATTTCAACAAGTCCTTTGGCATTCCCCCCAAATACATCATATACATATGCATATACATATGCATATGCATATACATATACATATACATACACATATACATATACATACACACACACATATATATATTTCTGCTGGATTCAACAAACCGAGCTGAACTTGAAGTCCAGATAAGTCGCCAGACTTTCTCGAGGTTACCCAGCCAGCAGTGTTCAGGGCAGAGTAGGATTCCTGAAGCCACTCTGTATCTATCCTGTCACGGTTTAAATAGGAAAGGTCCCCGATAGATAAATGTGTTTAAGCACTTGGTCTCCAGCAGGTGGCGCTATTTTGGCAACTTTTAGGAGGGGGAAGTTCGCTAGAGCAGATGACTTCCCACACTCCACCCCCACCCCAATGCCCAACCAGGCCTACCCTGAGTTCAGTTTTCTGACCTCTGATTGTCCTTGCAAAAGACAGAAATCGGGCTTGGGGATTTAGCTCAGTGGTAGAGCGCTTGCCTAGTAAGCGCAAGGCCCTGGGTTCGGTCCCCAGCTTCGGGGGGGGGGGGGGCGGGGGAAAGAAATCGAGCCAGTTGGAGCCTATATGGACCTCCCCTCTAAGTCCCTCCCTCCCTCCTCCTTGGCCCCACTTGGTTCCCTGGACCTCTTCTGAACTGTTGTTTATCTCGCTCAGTCCGTTTCTGAATTCTATCCACTTATTTAACTCTAGCCCACACTGTCCCAGCTCCGGATATCAAAATCCCTCTTTTTGTTGTTGTTGTTGTTGTTGTTGTTTTTTGCTTGTTTATTAGACTTTTAAAAACGAATAGACTTGACTTAACGGATAGGCAGGCAGGCAGGCAGGCAGACAGACAGACAGACAGACAGGTTAGATAAATGATAGATAAAATCTCGTGTAGCCCAGGCTGGCCTCCAATTTGTTATATAGCGGGAGTATGACCTCAAACTACTGATCCTCCTGCTTCCACCTGCTGAGTTCGGGAGTTACAAGTTTCGTCACCGTCCCTGATTCTGCTGCGCTAAAGATGGAAGCTTCCTCTCTGTGTGTCTGCTCATCTGCAGGGATTACAGGTCTGTGCCACTATAAAGCCCAATCGACTCCGGTTTTGAAGCTCCGGGGGGGGGGGGGGGGGGTGGGAGGGGGCGGGGCTAAACTCCAATTCCAGGAGGAAAACCACAAAGTCCACTCAGCAAACATCCTATGGCAACCCGCCCCGCCCCGGCCCCGCCCCGGCCCCGCCCCGGCCCCGCCCCGCCCCGGCAGCCAGTCAGGCTACAACAACCGGGTCAAGGTACACACAGATAACCTAAGACATAAAAAGGCAGAAAAAGATAACCTACCCATCCTGCTTGTCAGGCGGTCTTGCCCCTGTGTTTGGTTCTTGCAGATTACACTAGAAAGACAGTTTTGTTTTGTTTTTTTTTAAATATTAACTTGCTGACCCTTATAGAAATTCCCCGTTTGCTGTGTCCACAATAAATACCCCACACCCGGAGCTCTCACTTCTGACCCACTACGACGGTGATGGCGAGAGTCCTTGCTCTCGAACTTGTGATAAAGACCCTTCTGTGTTTACACCAGAATCGGCTCCTCGGTGGACTTTGGGGTCCCCGAGACTTGAGCACAACACTACCTTTTCAGAAGCAAGCACCCTTTTCATCTCCTTGAAGACCACGGTAATCTTGAACCTTGCTGGTATCTGGATTCGAGGGGCACAGTGAAGAAACCAGAATTCCCACTCTGTGGGTAAAAGGGGGGAAGATTTCTCCAAGTCCCAAGGAGAGGGGGAAATCTTCATGGCTACAAGAGAGTGGGAGGAAGGGAGCTTGTGAGCTGGGGGCAGGGAGCTTTGAAGTGGATAACTAGTTTTGTTGGGTAGGGACTGGGAGATCCTGTAGGCTCCCATGGATCTTGATAGCTGACAGATACTACAGGCCTGTGTTAATGGAAGAGTCACACTTCCTAGTCCTTGCATCCCATAGTATTCATGCAGGTTGAATTTTCAGCAGGGGTCCTGAAGCCCCAGGCCAATGGCATCAGGGGAGAAACAAGTGGGCTCTGGATGTCAAGTCTTTGATCCTCAGAATGCTTCAGGGCTGAACCAGGCAGGAAGCCCACCTTTCCCAAACTTTGAGACCTCACCCATATCCCTAGCACCCTGCTATGAGACGTCCCCTGGGCACTCTCCCAGACACCCTACCATACCCAAGGGCTCTCTGACCAACTTCTAAGCTCTACCAGACTAGAAAAGACATAGGGTAAGAGGCCCAGTTGTATAGGCAGACTGTGCGGTTTCTGGATGCTGACACTGCCTTCTGGCCTCCACATACAGGTCTGCACCCACGTGGGAGCAAAACAGGAGTGGGTTGGGGATGAGGGAAGAGAAAAAGAGAGGGAGGGAGGGAGAAAGGGAAGAGAAGGAGAAAGAGAGAGATCTTTGAGGGTGCTCTGGGCTCGTCTTCTCTGCTCTTAGCCTGTCTCCAAGCTACTGAAATGTCCCTACTGTGGAACTGACCAATGCTCGGGCCTCTTGACTGCTAGTCCATTCTGCTATCGCAGGTCTAGCAGCCACATCTGGATCAGGCCTTTGTTCCCGGTGCACCTTTCAGATAGGAATTGTTCGTGACTGTGTTCAGTTCTCTTTAGAGACCACACCTGCTAGCTGTCAATCATCCAGTAGCAAGCCTGGGCCACTAAGAGGCAGCAGAGGACCATTCATAGCATCTGGGCTCAGATCTCCAAGACTGGGCCATTTTTTGTGTAAATTTTAAATATTTATTCATTCATTTATTTATTTACTTAATTTTATTTTTAGAAAGGGTTTCTCTTGGCTGTCCTGGAACTCATTCTGTAGACCAGACTGGCCTCGAACTCAGAGATTCCCCTTGCCTCTGCCTCCAGGGTGCTGGGATTAAAGGCATGTGCCACACTACCATGCAGTACGTATTCTTTTTTTTCTTTTTTCTTTTTTTCGGAGCTGGGGACCGAACCCAGGGCCTTGCTCTTGCTAGGCAAGCGCTCTACCACTGAGCTAAATCCCCAACCCCGCAGTCAGTGCTCTTAACCACTGAGCCGTCTCTCCAGCCCTTTTTAGGGCCTTTTAGAAAATAATGTCCTTACTTACTTATGTATTTTGTGGGGTGGGGGCTATGCTTATGCTGTGAGTATGGGGGTCGGAGGACGAGTTTCGGGCGTTATTTTTCTCCTTCTACCCTGGCTAGTCTTATGGCTAGCCTCAACTCCCTCCATAAGATCCGACTGTAAGGCATTTCCTTAATTAGTGATTGATGGGGGAAGGTCAGCTCACTGTGGGTGGCGCCATCCCTGGGCTGGCGTTCTTGGGTTCTATAAGAAAGCAGGCTGAGAAAGCTAAGAGGAGCAAGCCAGTAAGCAGCACCCTCCAAGGCCTCTACATCAGCTCCTGCCTCCAGGTTCCTGCCCTGACGTCCCTCGGTGATGACCCCTGACGTCCCTCGATGATGACTAGCAGTACTGAAGTGTAACCAGGGTGAGCCCTTTCCTTGCTTTTTGTTGTCGCTCAGGTTCTTTGGGGGTGTGGTATCGAGATAGGGTTTCTCTGTAGAGCCTCTGATTCCCACATTCTAGAATTAAAGGCCCGCACCACCACTGCCCAGCTCCCTTAAAAAACAACAACAACAACAACAAAAAAACATTTAAAATAGCATCTGTGTGCGTTTGTACAGATACATGCATGCAGAGGCCTTCAGGGGCCAGAAGGGGGCGCTGGAGTTACAGGTAATCATGAGCTCAAACGGTAGGCACTGGGAACTAAACTTTACTATAGCCACTCAAGCTTTTAACTACTGAACCATTCAGCTTCCACCAGACCCTCCCTGTTTGTTTGTTTGTTTGTTTGTTTGTTTGTTTGTTTGTTTGTTTGTTTGTTTGTGACAGGGTTTCTCAATATAATCTTGACTGTCCTGGAACTCACTCTGTAAATCAGGCTGGCCTCGAACTCAGAGATCCACCTCTTCTGCCTTCCCTGTGCTGGGATTAAAGGCGTTCATCACCACACCCAGCTGCCCCTCCCCCCCTTTAAAACCAGGGTCTCCTGCAGCACAGTCTTGAGCTAGCAGTGTACCTGAGATCTTGTATTTTCCTACCTCCATTATTACAGACATGTGTCACAGTAGACGTCTGTGGTGATATGGATGGAACCAAAGGCTTTCTGATTACTACGCAAGCACTAGGTGCCTTGAACTCCTTGCCTCCTGCCCCGGCCTCCCAAATGCTGGGATTAGAAATGTAAATGAACAGATGCTGCCACACTCAGCTTCCTGTATCATTTTTGTGGTGCTGGAGATTGAACCCAGGGCTTTGAGCACATCAGCGTGTGTGCGCTGCAACTGTGCCAATTCTCTGTGCAACAGCAGGGAGCCAGTGAGTATCAGGCATTTGTTTGGTTCTACAGCATTGGAGATGGAACACTTAGTCATGCTAGGTGCGTATGCTAATCACTAAACTGCCCCCAGTCCCTCCCTGGGGGATTCTAGGCAGGGGCTCTACCACTGAGCCACGCCCCCAGCCCCTCCCTGGAGGATTCTAGGCAGGGGCTCTACCACTGAGCCACACCCCCAGCCCCTCACTAGGGGATTCTAGGCAGGTGCTCTACCACTGAGCCACGCCCCCAGCCCCTCACTGGGGGATTCCAGGCAGGGGCTCTACCACTGAGCCACGCCCCCAGCCCCTCACTAGGGGATTCTAGGCAGGTGCTCTACCACTGAGCCACGCCCCCAGCCCGTCACTGGGGGATTCTAGGCAGGGGCTCTACCACTGAGCCACGCCCCCAGCCCCTCACTAGGGGATTCTAGGCAGGTGCTCTACCACTGAGCCACGCCCCCAGCCCCTCACTGGGGGATTCTAGGCAGGGGCTCTACCACTGAGCCACGCCCCCAGCCCCTCATTGGGGGATTCTAGGCAGGGGCTCTACCACCGAGCCACGCCCCCCAGCCCCTCACTAGGGGATTCTAGGCAGGTGCTCTACCACTGAGCCATGCCCCCAGCCCCTCACTGGGGGATTCTAGGCAGGGGCTCTACCACTGAGCCACGCCCCCAGCCCCTCACTGGGGGATTCTAGGCAGGGGCTCCACCACTGAGCCATGCACCCAGCCCCTCACTGGGGGATTCTAGGCAGGGCTCTACCACTGAGCCATGCCCCCAGCCCCTCATTGGGAGATTCTAGACAGGGGCTCTACCACAGAGCCACGCCCCTAGCCCCTCACTGGGGGATTCTAGGCAGGGGCTCTACCACTGAGCCACGCCCTCTGCTTCTCTCTGGGGGACTCTAGACAAGTGCTGTACCACCCCAGTCACACAATCTGCTCCTCACTGGGGGATTCTAGGCAAGAGGTCTACTTACTACTGAGGTCATCTAATCCCTTTTCCTATCCAATTTATTTTGAGACAGGCTCTCATCGACTTAAATTTGCCATCCTCCTGGCTCAGCAAACCCATATACCAATCTCACCCCTAAATTTGGGATTAGAAACCTGAGCCATGAGGTGTAGCTTGCTAGGTGTGTGTGTGTGTGTGTGTGTGTGTGTGTGTGTGTGTGTATGTGTGTGTGTGTGTGTGTGTATTTAGTTGTTTGTTTGATTTTTTGAGACAGGGTTTCTCTGTGTAACACTGGCTGTCCTGGAATTCATTCTGTAAGCAGGCTGGCCTCAAACTCGGAGATCTGCCTGCCTCTCTCCTGAGTGCTGCAATTTAAGGCCTGTACCACCAACACCCTGCTGTCTTTATGAAGTAGATAGGCTAAATGTTATGCCCCGAGTACTTAGGACACAGTGAAATGTGAATTCAAATCCTGATTTTATTTCCCTGACAGAAGATGGGACATAGCTGAATGACAGAACAAAACTGATCTTTGAGCCAATGAGGTGGCTTCGTGAGCAAAGGAACCCGTTCCAAGTCTTAGGAGAGACCTGAGTTTGATATCTGAGACCCACATGATGGAAGGCGAGAACTCCCTCACACACGTGTAAACACACAGCTTCTTCTATGTAACTGTCTATGTAGCTGTCCTGGAATTCGCTACGTAGACCAGTCAGGCCTTGAACTCACTGACATTGGCCTGCCACTGCCTTTTGAATGCTAGGATAAATGCTGTGCACCCCCACACCTAGCCTCGTCTCGCTAATTCTAGGTTAGAAAATGACAAGGGAGGGGCGACACTGTTTTCTCCTTCTGACCTTGTTGCAAGCTGATTCGTAACTGGCCGCCATTCATTTGAAACTGTAAATATCTGGCCAGAGCTGGCCAGGTCGGCTGGGGGCCTTGAATGCTAGAGAGAGAAAGGACTGGCTTCTAAGTCCTTAGAATTCCAACTGTGTAGCCCATGTCTATCAAAGAGCACTATCAAGGGGCCCGAGTGCGAGGGGATGAAACTTGGCATTAGAAATCCACCTCTGGGCTCTCCCAGAGTATGTGGACTTGAGCTCAAAGAGGCTGAGCCACGATTTCCCAATTAAGGACACAGGAACAATGTAGATATCTTGGGATCGTTTCCGGAAGGTAATCTGGACATGAGGAACTGCAGCAAGCTTAAGAGGACAGAGAGTGGGTCACTGACTCTATGGCAACCCTGACGGCAAGGACCACCTGGAGCCTGATGCACCATCCTCTAAGGTCACCTCCTTCCAAGGACAATCCCCGTGGAGGTTATTGCGCCCTCAAAAAAACCCAAAGCAGATTATTCCGTAAGGACTACAAAGGCAGAGACAAAGCGGAGAGAACAGAGCTCAGAAGCTAGGATAAGCTCCGCATTAGCGGCGAGCTCAGCAGGAGGATTCCAATGCAGGGATGCGAGACCCAGCAACAGGCCGGCCATTGGCCCAGAGGCAAGATGCTGGCTTGTGATTGGCTCTTGCCACGCGCCGGGTAGAAGGCAATCTTCTTGCCCGGCAAGGCGGGGCTGAGCCGCGGCCCCGCCTAGTTCACAGCCGGGTACCTGGGTAGTCCGCAATGGCCAGGGTAGGGGAGTGGTCACTCGGATGTCTGACTCTCCTGTGGGCACACACAGGCAGCACAATTCTTTTTCTTAAGTCCAGGAGTTTGGGGGAGGGGAACACGCAGAAACCGGGGATTGGAGATCTCAGATGGGCCGGCCTTGAGGTCGCTACTGCCATCAGGGTCTGGGCTCTGGGTACCCGCACTAACTGGGTCAGCTGCAGAACCTGCAGTGCCCACCAGGGGGAGGCAGAGGACGTCGGTGCTGGAGTCCCTGGGGGTTATGGGGAATAGATCCCAGACTTGGGCCAGGAAGACTCCTGAATCCCAGCAACCCCATTCCCCATTCTTGTACTCAGCCTCATTCCATTTTGCAATCAGGTAATAGTTCAGGGTCAGGCCAGTTAACGCTGTAGCTTCCTTCGCCTTTTTTTTTTTTTTTTTTTTTAAGACAAGGTCTAACTGGATAACCCTGACTTCGAACTCACAACACTGCTGCCTCTTTGGAGTTCTATACTCCGGAGTCTGGCAAAACGTTTTTGTTTTGTTGGGTTTTTTTTTTGAGACCCAGTCTCATGCAGCCCAGGCTAGTCTCAAATTTATAGAAGCTGGCCTTGAACCCCAGAAATGCTGTTATTTTTATATCTCGTCTCTCAGCATCCTCCCCCACTTTTAACTTTTCTTTCCTCTTTTTGAGACTGGTTTCATGCAATTCAAGCAAGTCTTGAACATTACCTTGCAACTTTAAAAAAGATTTTGTGTAGGTGTTGTGTACACAGGCATAAGCAGGGGCCCAAAAAGGGTGTTAGGATATCTTCAACCGCTTTCCACCTATTCCTGAGCCAGGGTTTTTTCCTGAACCTGAGATGTGGATTTCCTCAGATACACTGGAAGCCAGCAAGCACCAGTTGATGGCCCTTTGGAGCACAGGTCGCCTGGCTTGCCAAGTGGGCGCTGGGTCTGTGAAAGCACAGCTTTCTCTCAGCTCCAGCCTTCAACCTTGAACTGAACCTCCAGTCTCCATGAGTGCTAGGATATCAAGTGTGCCCCTCTACACCTGGTATGTGCTGTCCAAGTGTGCCCCTCTACACCTGGTGTGTGCTGTCCAGGTGTGCCCCTCTACACCCGGTGTGTGCTGTTCAGGTGTGCACCACTACACCTGGTGTGTGCTGTTCAGGTGTGCCCCTCTGCACCTGGTGTGTGCTGTCCAGGTGTGCACCACTGCACCTGGTGTGTGCTGTCCAGATGTGCTCCACCACGTGCACACCTGGTGGTCTTGATGAAAGTCACATGCATAGGTTATGTTTGGGTTTTTTTTCAAGACAGGCTTTCTCGGTGTAGCCCTGGCTGTCCTGGAACTGGCTCTGTGGACCAGGCTGGCCTTGACCTCAAAGATCCACCTGCTTCTGCCTCCCAAGGGCTGGAACTACAGGTGTGCGCCACACCTGGCCCTATTTCGTGTATGTTAAGCAAGCACTTTACCAATGGAGCCACCTCCCATGTTCTGTTACTTTACTCTCACCCAGCTTCATTTCCTCCGTTACCACTGGTCTATCAGTCTTTGTCCAGTGCCTTTACTTGGGAGGCAGACATTGTGAGTTCCAGGCCAGCATGGTCTACAAGTTCTTTTTAAATTAATACACCACATACATCAATAGTATGGCTTCTCTAGCTTCTGCCCCACAATGGGGTATGTCATGGTGGGGATCTGGACACTTAGAATATTACTATTCAAAGACTGACTTACAGTGCTCATAATCAGAACAGGCTGGATCCTCAGATGGGCTTACCCAGCTGTTAGCTGCTCAATCTGTCTTGCCTCTAGTCTCCCGATTGACTCGTTTCACTCTTCCATTACCTTCCCCCCACCTTACAACACCCAGACCGAGACTGGAGGAACAGCAATGTTTCCAGCAGTCAGGTTTTGCAGGAAGAGAATCTTCAACTCCCAGGAACACCCCTTCCACACACAGACCCCCTTTTGAGGCAGGGTTTCTCTGTGTGTGTGGCCCTGGCAGTTCTGGACCCACCCTGTAGACCAGGCTAGCCTCAAACTGAAGAGTGCTAAGATTAAAGGCAATCTTTGCCACCACTCCCTGGCTGGCAAAACCCCCTTTAACCAATATGGGGAAAGTACCTTCAGAAAGCACTATTGCTCCTGTGGAACCCAAAGTTCCCCCACTAACTAAAGTACTACCAACCAAGGCTAGGGTGATCCCCTGGCTGTGGGGGATACTCAGCCAGACAGCACTTGTCAAACATTCCCTGGTGATCGGCTGGGGCGGAGGCAAGAAACTCAACGGAAGAGTGGTTCTTAAGAGAGGTTCATTGGGTCCCATCCTGAGAACCCAAACGTAAGAAAACTCAACCACCATTAAGATCCCCTTGCGAAAACCCAGCTATCCGTGAGACTGAAGTGGGGTCTTGAAATGTCTAAGTGGGGGGATCCAGTCACAGCCATCACAGTGGGAGAGAACAGAAGTGGTCAGCTTCCCCTGATGCAGACTACAGATGAGAGTGTCTTCCCTTTCCTGCTCAGAGGACCCTTGTGAACATTGAGTGCTACACTGTCTCCAGCCTTGTCTTTGGGGGCAGGACACCTCGCCCGTTGTGAAGCAAGCACAGGTGGGAAAAGCAGAGCAGAAATGGAGCCATCCAATCTGAGTCTGAGGGAAGAAACCTGGTGCGTTTGCTGGGTGCTGGCAATTTCCAGAGCTGTAGTTTGGGTCTTGACAGTGTAGGTAAGGGGCTCCACTGCTTAAGACCTGGACAAAACCAGAGCGAGCAAAATCTTCAGCTATTGGGCTAGGTGTGGTAACCACCTGTAATCTCGGGAATCGGGAGGTGGAAGCAGGAACAGTTTGAGGCCAGCCTGGGCTACATAAGCCTCATCTCTGTCTCACAAAGCAGTCTGGCTTCTTTTGTGTGCTGGCAGGTGGGGACTGGATGGGTTTCTTTGAAGCAGGATCTTACCATGTAGCCCTGGCTGACTGTGCACCCAGAGACCTGCCTGTCATTGCTTGAGATTTAAGTCAGGGCACCCCCACCTCCAGCTGTTTGGTTTTGTTGGTGAGTCAGGGCCTCTCTAGCCCAGTAGTTCTCAATCTGTGATCAGGACCCCTTGGGGTTGCATAACTGTAGCAAAATCAGTTATTTAGTGCCAATGAAAATAATTTTATGTCTGGTGGTCACAACATGAGGAAATTAAAGGGTCGCAGCATAAGGGACATTTAGAACCACAGTCCTAGCCCTAGTTGGCTTTCCCCTAAGTCCCACTGTCTTTTGCTTGTGTGATGTGTACCAGCTTCCCTGTCCTGCCAACAGATATCCCCGTTTATCACAAGACCACATTTGTGGCTCTTCAGATTTAACTGCAGGCTGCCACAGCAGGGCTGGAAAAATGACAGAGGCAGGCCCACTAGGCAAGCTGTCTGTCGTACCTCCGAGTTCCGACTAATCTGGTTACTGAATGTCAACTCCCAGAAATAGAGACCGCTGTTACCAGGTTGGTTTTCGGAGACCGTTTCCCCAGGCTTGCTCGGAGGCCCAGACTGCCATTCTTGGCCACCCGATCACCCTGTGAGTCAACATGCAGGCTCAGCTGACCGGTGTCAAGGCCAATGCATGTGGTAATCACGCATAAATAGAGTAGGGAAACAGCAATAGCAGGAGTGTATGTCCTCGCAGGGAGAGCCTACAGGAGCCCACCCCCAAAGTTCTTGGATGGAGATATTCTCGGATAGGGAGGGGTCCCAAGTACATGGGCGGGTCACTCTGCTAGCACCACACCCAACTCCTGCCCACCACCTTCTCTGTATTGCCTTTACTTTCCGGTTCTTGAAGGGTTCTTGAAGACAGGCTCTCCCTATGTTGGTTGCCCAGCCTGGCTTTGAACTCGAGGCCTTACTTTAGCATCCAGGGGGCTACTATGTGCCTCTTTGTTATTAGTACACTCTTTCTGGACCCCCACCAGACAGGGTCTCTCTGTGTAACCCTGGCAGGCTGTAATTCAGGAAGCTCAGGTAGCAGCCTTATCTTTCTGCTTACTCCACCCTACACGGGCCACTGAGCCTAGCTAGCCCCTGCCGCCCGGCCTCCACTCTTCGGCCCACCCATACCTCCTAAGGGAAACGTCAACAGAACCAGCACAAGGGGTGATGATGTGTGAAGGACCTGAGTGCAGATGACCCTCGAGTCTTGAGTCAATCATCTCACCGTAGAATAATGTAAGCTGGCCTTGAATTTGTGATCCTCCTGCCTCAAATACAAGTGTAAAACCACCACACGCAACTCGCTCTATCCACCGCCCACACACACACACACTGCTGGGACGTCAAACCTAGTTCTCCCACCTGCTAGACAAGCCGTGTTCCTGAGCTACACCCCCGCCTGTGATTGTATGCACTGCCGAGCCCCCACACCACCGCCCAGCCTCATTCCCGAGTGGAGGTGGAGGACACCCACCTCCAATCAAAATTTCAAAAACAAAGCAGTTAAACTCTATTAAATGAAGCTAGGCAGCACCGACATCAGATCTGTAAGTTTATTTTGCTCAATGTACGACGGCTACATAATGACTCACATTCATGAATATTCCATCACTGAGGAAACTGCTAAGAATGGTCCGTGTGCGAAATAATTCCTTAGCGAAACACGGAGTTGGGGGGGAAAAAATCACTTGATTAGACCTTAAAAATAGTTTCACTGCATAACATGACAAGAAAGCACAGAGGTGCGTTCAGAGAACGTCCGCGGCGTTCTCCAACACTGTAATAGTTATAATTTCACCATGACAAACACCAGACATTAAGAGTAAGCTAACACTGGTGTTTCTTTTGTCCCCTCCCCCCGAAAACAAAATAGAGAACTGCATGTCACTATAGCAACATCCAAAACAGATCAATTTGTTACAACCACTATTTTTGGTAAAGCAAACTTTACCCCTGAAAGGAAAAAATTAAATTAAAAAAAAAAAGTTTAAAAAGATTTTGAAGTCTTAAGTTTTGTTGTCATAGGAATACATAACGCCTACAGTGTAAGGTAATAAATGTCAGCTACCGTATAGAAATACAACACCAGCATGCACAATACTGTATCAATAGGTGGGGCAACCGCGGCAACGGAGACAGCATCAGAGGCAGGTGCGCTTCTCAACAGTAAGGGAAGGAGAAGGAACCATCCACGCTCACGTCAGGTCTCCCGCTCTCCCTCTTCAGTTCTACCCTCACATGACTTTTCTAGAACACAGCAAAGGTCAAGGCTGAAATTTAAAGAGAAACTAGGTTTTGCAATTCCAGTAGGTCATTTCCAAACAGTACAAGCGGGACAGACATGCTCACTGCCGACATGGAGACAAACCAACCGGGTGAAGCCCAACCCCTCTGTCCATGGCTCTGGTGGCCAAGCTTCCTCCGCTGCGGTCTTCCGTGGGCCTCGGTTAGTGGGTGTTTGCACACCAGCATGAGGAGGGGCCTCTGAGGGAGGGCATGCTAGGACTGTGCAGAGGGGCGTCATTCTTCTACAGCCACGTCACCAGCATCCTGTTAAGCGTACTCAACTTAAGTGGGAGCTTGGTTTCAGTATAAGATAAAGTGGCTGCTGGGCCTCTGAAGACAAGTAAAGCAAGTCTAGGGTGCTGCCATCTTGGGAAGCCATGAGAGCATGGGTTCTCCAGGAGACAAACTGCACACTCTGCATGCAACAGGGCACGTTTATGGGAAGATTTATCCACAGTGAGAATGAGGGACCAAGGGCTGAGACGGACCATGTAGGGCATAGCAGCACAGCTTCCTTCAATGTCACGTGTGCAGTGATCTCGTGAGAAGCCAATCTCCATCAACTACGATTTCATTCAGAAAGGAAAACCAGGAAAGCTTAGGTCAGACAGGGGTGAGCAGCGCCTCCTGCTGAACCTCGGTACCCTCCACTGAGCACTTGGGGAAGGAGTGCTGGGGGTTGGAGGGGTGGCAGGGACAACTGGTTTAGGACCAGAACTGCCTCTTCCCAGTGGTTTCCTGTTGGCTCAGCTGCTGGCACCGGATGTTCCAAGTCTCGTTAACCTCCCACCTCTGCAATCTTGCCCGACACCTAGATACCTGCGTGCTGCTAGCACGGGGTACGGGCAGACTCAAGTGCAGAGAAACATTCAAGCGGCAGTGACACTGAGGATGGAGCCCTGGCTGCTGAGAGCAGGAGTCTCTGATAATGACATACAGACCTGAATTTTCTCTGTTTTCTCTGTGTGTGTGTGGTACTTAACGGTTTCTATTTTTGTGATGGGCTTGCCTTAGAGAGTAAAGAAGAACCGAGAAGAAAAAAAAAAAAAAGTATTCCCCAACAGCCACCTGCCAAGCGCCCATCAACCAAAACCTCCGGGAAGCTGACTCTCCCCATGACGAGAGCTGATGGACAGCCAGACCGACCTGGACACAGACGTAAAGCCGACTGACAAAGGAAAACTCAGAACCAATGGCTTGGTGTCATGTATGGCTGTCGTGTAGAAATACTGTAAACTACAATTTAGTGTTAATACTGTCAACCCATCAGAGACTTCTAAGTACAGGGCCACGTCTGACTCGTCAATAAAGGTTGTGCCTTCCACTCTAAGCCTGTCCACTTGGGTAATTTAGACTCTAACTTCTCTGGTATACACCCCGGGGAAAGAAAGGAGAAAAGAGAAAAAGAAAACAGCAGAGCCACAGAGAGAAAACAGCCACGGAACTGAAGACGAGGGCGTGTGGACAGAAGAATCCTTACTGGAACCACAGAACGCACTGAACGAGAGGGCCATCCATCCGGTCTTTCTGCTTAGAACCCTACCGTCTAGCAATAAGTTAAACTAAAGGCAGACAGCTCCACTTGCACGACCTGCACAACAGTCCCGGCGCCTGTGAGGCTGCTACTCCGATACCAGCATAGCTAGCCTGACTTTCCACTAGTGGTATTTTGGCAAAAATGTCAAAGAGGCAATCAAAGACAGGACAGTCGTGGGTTTCTCCCTGGGAAGGTCAGCCCTCCCTTTCCCTCCCCCACCCGACCCCCAACTCATGGGAAAAAATAAAGACTGCAGTAGTAGCATCAGCGTGCGCTGCCAGTCCACCTGGGGCCTTAGTTGTTGCCTTCGCCGCCGTCGTCGTCTTGCTGGTCGCTCGTCCAGAGCGTTAGGTTGTCTCGGAGCAGCTGCATGATCAGAGTGGAGTCCTTGTAGGAGTCCTCGTTCAGAGTGTCGAGCTCGGCGATGGCGTCATCGAAGGCGGTCTTGGCCAGGTGGCAGGCTTGCTCTGGGGCGTTCTGGATCTCGTAGTAGAAAACGGAGTAGTTGAGCGCCAGGCCCAGCCGGATGGGGTGGGTGGGCTGCATGTGCTCCTTGCTGATCTCGTGGGCTTCGCTGTAGGCCTTCTCGGACGACTCCACCACGGTCGCCCTTTTCTCCCCAGTGGCCACTTCAGCCAGGTAGCGGTAATAGTCCCCTTTCATCTTCAGGTAGAACACCTTGCTCTCGTACTGGGTCTCGCTGCAGTTCTTGATCAGGTAGTTGTCCAGCAGGCTCAGCACGTCCTGGCACACGGCCTCCAGCTCCTTCTCAATCTTTTCCCGGTAGGCTCGGACCATCTCTATCTTCTTCTCGTTGCCATCCGCAGACGTCTTCTGCTCGATGCTGCTGATGACCCTCCAGGAGGAGCGGCGAGCCCCAACCACGTTCTTGTAGGCCACCGACAGGAGGTTCCGTTCCTCGTTGGACAGTGGTTCATTCAGCTCTGTCACCTGGAGGAGGAAGGACGGAGCAACGTTACAACAGATGCTGATAATGAGCAAAGCATCCTTACACCAACCCACAACAGGGCCGTCAGCCATCGAGGCCTTAGCAGGCAGAAAGACAGACCGAGACCGCACTTGCACTGCCTCGGAGGAAGGGGAGTGACAGAAGGAGGAGCACAGGGGGCTTCCATAGTAGTAAGCACCAATGTTCTCCATGGAAGGACAGCCAGCCTGGCATGTAACATGGACACCAGGCAATCTTAGCACAAGATGGTTACGTTCTCAGGAAGGGAACAAGCTTTCTCAACCTGACCGGTGCCCTTATTTGAGTCATGGTTCCTTTGGGAAAGAATGAGTCACCCTTAAGTTGACTTTTGAGCAGAAAGGAAGTTTTTCTACTCCTATGCTAACGACAAACAGATGACACACCACAGAAAGGACACTGGGCGATTGGGCCAGGCAGGACGGCTCAGAGGGTCAAGTTGCCTATTGGAAAGCCTCAACGCAGGTCTGACCCTGGGATCTATAGTGGCCAGAGCGCTGATTCTCAAGTTGCCCAACCTCCCTGTACCATATACCCCAACACGTGTAGATAAACGGGATGAAGAATTTAAAATGAACTGGAGAAGCCAGGAGGTTGGTGGCGTACACCTTTAAAGCCCATACCTCAGAAGCAAAGGCAGGTGATCTGTGTGTGTGAGGTCACTGGCTGCTCTTCCAGAGGACATGGGGTTCACACTTCCTAGCACCCGCATGGTGGTTCACAGCCCTCTGTTAACTGTACAAGTCCAGGGGATCTGATGCCCTCTTCTGGCCTCTGCAGGTACCAGGCACATGTGGTGCACAGACACATGTAGGTAAAACACCCATAGACACGATATCTGAGTTTGAAGCCAGTCTGTCTACTTTACATAGGGAACTCAAGGACAGTCAGAGCTACACAGAGATGCTATCTCAAAAGACCGAAAAAGAAGAAAGAAGAAAAGGAAAAGTAAGACCAACAACTTAAGATTTGGACCACTGTGGAATCTTAGCAGACTAGGGACACAAATTTAACACCATCTGACGGCTGACAGTTCTCAGGGCTGGGGCTGCAGATAAACGGTAGAAGGCGATTTCCAACTTGCTGCACTGAGAAAAACAAGGGACAAGTATGGCCGCCCCTTAGTGCTGGAGACAGAACCCAGGGCCTCATATGCACCATATACCTTGCCCTGAGCCCAGTACCTGAAATTAACCCCTGGCCGTCTTATTCCCAGTGAACAGCAAGAGTTAAGAATGAGACTCGAGCTCCATTGGGACTACAAGCAGCAGAAAGACGAGGAAGCCTGCAGCTGTAATGCTGTCACCACCCTGTGCCCACACCACCTGACTGGACATAGGCTGATGTCCCTGCTGCCGTACACATGATCAAAGGCAGTACTTCATCTTTGACTCTCAGGTCACACTGGTTTGCTCCCCATGACTTCCTCAGCCTACATTTTTATACCACCCAAGACCACCAGTCTGGAGTTGGTACCACCCACAGTGGGCTGGGCCTCACCTCTTCCCACACATTACTAATCAAGAAAAAACATCTCTACACAGCTTTGCCCACAGCCTGTGTCAAGCAAGTTGACAAGGAGAAAAGAAAATAAAAAACAAAACAAATCACACACAAACAAACCAAAAAGCAAAACCTGGCCTTAGTCCCACTCCTGCTTTAGCCTCCCTGCTGGTGGACTGTTAAGTGAGGACCAATCTGCCTTACTCTTCTTGCAGAGTCCTGAGGCCTTTCGGTCAGCACAAAAATCTCAGAAGACAATAGACTGTTGGGTGACCATAGGAGCAAGCCACTGCATTCCTCTGGGCTTTGACTGCTGTATCTGTGTGGCTCCACCACTACTTTTTAGGTGACGTTAGGGATCAAACCCAGGGCCTCTGGCATCTAGCCTGGCCCTCTACCCATTGAGCTGTATTCCAACTGACTACCATACCTGTAAGAAACCACATTTCTGCACGTTCATGGGTATCTTTAGGTGTTTGAGACCAATGCTTTTTCCCCTGAGACAAGACACTGTCTCACTACAATGTGGCCCTGGCTGACCTAGAGCACATCTGTCTGCCTCTGGCTCTGACATGGTGGGATTAAAGGCTTGAGCCACTGTGTAATGCTTAATGCACGATGAGGTATCTGCTTCAAGTATGGAAAGATGTCTCTGAGGAAGCCGAACAGTCTTCAGCACCAGCACTCCCCACAAAGCCTCTGCATTCCTGATCAACAACCACCTCCACGATGTCTTCCTGAGGGACCGACTCTTTGCATTCCCTCCATGAACCTCGCCCGCAGCCTGAGGGGAGCAGCCTGAGGGGAGCTAACACCCCGAAGGTCAGGCACTGGCCGGCTCACAGGTCTCTGCAGACACTGAAGTCCTGCTGTGGTGCAACCCAACGCCTGTCTCCGCCAGAAGAGCTCAAGTGCCCACGGCCATGCAGATCTAGTTCTGGCCTTTGGCCTAAATCATGCTGTCCTTCTTTCAAGAGCTGGGCGCTATTTAAAGCTCCAGTGACCTCACCAGCACAGCACACTGAGGGCTCTGCTCTGGCTGCAGAGCCCAGAAGAGCAGCGGGTGCTTGTAGAGTTTGTCTCCTTGTGGCCAACTGCAACATGGAGGTTGTGTAAGGCTAACGGCAACCTTTAGTTAGAGTAACTCAGCCACATCTGGAACATTCTCCATGTTCTCTGCCAATAAAAACTAAGTTAGAGGGAAAACCTTAAGCTCTAAGTCTGCTCAAAGAAAGGAAGGAGTCAGGTGGACAAACCCACCATCTGAGCCACGAGGAGGCAAAGGAAGGACAGAAGTCCAAGGTCTGCCTGAGCAGGTTAAATAGAGACCAGCCCGGAAAACTTGGAGGGATCCTGTACCAAAATAAAAAAGACAGAGTCCTGGGGACATGGATCAGTGGGAAGGACTTGCCTAGCATCCCAGGATCAAAACCAATTTCTTTCCCCTTAAGTCAGCTAGCTGGGCATGGTGGCACACACCTTTAATCCCAGCACTGGAAAGGCAGAAGCAGGGGGAGTTCTGAGTTCCAGGACAGCCATCTCAAAAACATAAATAAATAAAATAAAACAAAACAGAACAAACCCCTCCCCCAAAGCCAAAAAATGTGTTAGCTGGACGTGGTGTTGACTGGAAGCTGCGGGAGAATCTCTGAGTTCAAGGACAGCTAGGTTTATAAATCAAGTTTCAGGACAACCGGAGTTACACAGAGAGACCCTGCTGTAATTTCAGAACAACTGAAGTCAGCACTGGAGACAGCTCAGCAATGAGGAGCCCTTTCCTTCCCACTAGCCTCAGGTTTGGTTCCCAGAACCCATACGACAGTTCACTGCCTTCCTTCTACAGCTTCAAACTACGCCGCACCATCCCCAGCCATGGACATGTGCATGTGTGGGCGGGCAGGCGCGCACACACACACGCGCACGCGCACACACGCGCGCACACACACACACACACACTCTCTCTCTCTCTCTCTCTCTCTCTCTCTCTCTCTCTCTCTCTCTCTCTCTCTCTCTCTCTCTCTCTCACACACCCTGGATTTGATTTTCAATTGTCCACACCTGAGTGTAGATGCCTTCACAGGCATCAGGCCCTCTGGACCTGGAATGACAGACAACTGTGAGCCACCCCATGTTGAGTGCTGGGAACCAAACCCAGGTCTTCTGCAGAGCAGCACGCAGTCCAACCACTCCTCTATCCAGGCCATTTTGCTGCACGTGTGCACTGTGTGTGTGCAGTGCCTGAAGGTACCAAAGTACAATTCTGGAACTGGAGTTACAGATGTTGTGAGCTATTGTGTAGGTGCTGAGACCTGAACCTGGGTTCCCTGTAAGGGATGTCCAGTACCTATCCCCCTCTAAAGTAATTTTCTATTTTAAAAATTGTTTATTCACTTATGCATGTATGTATGTGGTGCTTTCATAATTTAGGCCCTGAGCTCAGATTCTTAGGCTTGGAGGTGGCTATCCTTACTAGCTGAGCCTGCTATCTGGCCCAAAAGGCTTTTGTGTTTTGTTCTTTTTTTTTTTTTTTTTTTGGTTCTTTTTTTCCGGAGCTGGGGACCGAACCCGGGGCCTTGCGCTTCCTAGGTAAGCGCTCTACCACTGAGCTAAATCCCCAGCCCCTTGTTCTGTTTTTTTAAAAGATCTATTTGTATTATTTATATGCGTACACTGTCGCTGTCTCAGACACACCAGAAGAGGGCGTCAGATCCCATTACTAATGGTTGTGAGCCACCATGTGGTTGCTGGGAATTGAACTCAGGACCTCTGGAAGAGCAGTCAGTGCTCTTAACTGCTGAGCCATCTCTCCAGTCCTTCCTTGTATTTTTTTTTTTTAAATGCAGGAAAAACCTAGTATTGTTCAAAATGGCGAGTCATCTGAAAATCTACTCAGGGAGAAAGAAGTAACATCAACACCGAATTGTTATTATCTCTCCTTTCTGGGCTTAGGGGGACAGAGCTCAACTCCTCACTGTGCAGCCTTACACCGACTGTAACTCAGTCTGTCTGGCTCTGCCTCCTGGGTGCTAGGCTTCGGTGCCTACCACCAAGCCCCCTTTGCGAATCCTGTGACCCTGACGGCAGGCTATCTGTCCTCAGTGCCTAGGACATTAGCAGGTGTGACCCTGTCCTTCAGAACTCTGCTCTGCTTCAGGACTAGATGGTGGAGAGAGACTGCAGAGAGCTGGCCTAGGATCATGGGAAGGCTGTTGGGTCTAACCTGCAGTCTGTGGTGGGGGAATAATCTTTCTGAACTCCACTGCAAGCCAAAGTCTCTATCAGTGACTGAAAGATGTCAGAATAGTACCAGCAGCGCCCCCTGCTCGCCCCATCTCACTACAGAGATTAGCAACTATGAGAGACCCTTGGGAAATACCTGGGTGACTCTGACCGTAAGCCCTGAAGGGGTCATTTGGAGCATACCTGCAACGCCAACACCCAAGCAGAATACTGGGCAGTCTGGGCCACCAACCCAGCTCCAAGCCCAGTAGTGTGACAGTTTCACAGTCAGGAGTAACGGCAGCCACAGTGGCTTTGTCTTTAATCCCAGCACAAGAGGCAGCACAAGAGGATCTGAGAACGAGGCCAGCCTGCTCTACTCTCTCAAAAACAGAACATGAAGGCTGAGGCGGCGGCTCAGTGGCTCAGAAGAGCACTGACTGTTGACCTGAGTTCAATTCCCAGCATCCACATGGCAGATCACAACTGTCTATAATTCCACGAAATTAGTCTTCCTTTAAATAAAAAACAACAAACAAACAAACAAACAAAACAACAACAAAAAATCATGAGTTTCCATGGGAGAAAGAAAAAAAAAAAACTAACCCCTGATCTTCTGGCCTATACTCCCCCCAAATCCCTGCTGAGTACAATTCATTTTTTAAATTCATGACTTATTTATATTTTATGTGCATTGGTGTTTTATGTGTGTCTATGTGAGAGTCACATCCCTGGAGCTATTATACAGTTAAGGCCCGGGGTTGATGCCCTAATACCACACACGCTGAGTGTGCCTCTGTGAGCATCTGAAGTCCCTAGTCATCCCTGGGTACCGAGAGTTTCTGTCGGAGAAGGGTGCGTGGAGGGAAAGGTATTCCTATTCTTTTAGGTAAAGGTTACAAAGTAACAACTACAGTGGTAAGTCTAAACAAAAGCATGACACTCAGGAAACACAGACAATCCCTACAAACAAAGAACTGAGGCAATTAAGTCACATAGGGAGCAGCAGCAGCAGCCGTTTCAGGGTTGGCTCCTGTGTGGTGCTGTTACAGTACAGAGACTGTGAGGTTGAGCCATGGCAGAGTAATGTGGCACACACCTGCAACCCGAGAGCTAGCCCTCTGGAGGCTAAGAGTAGGGTGTCCAAGGCTAGCCTGGACTACCAAACAAGATCCTGTCCTCCAAAACCTCAGATGTAACAATGCAGGTTCCTGAACCACAGCAAACATTACTCTAGGGAGGACCTTGGCAGGGAGAGAGACCCTGCTCAGTTTTGCTTTAAACCTTGCATCTGGGCTGAAATACCATTGCATAAAGTGGCTAAGACGCCATGAAGACGTGGATACAGTGAATATCCTACAGTAGGAGCAGAGGGAACAAAACAAGATGGTAGCTGCAAGGCATGTGCATGCACCTATGGAATATTCCAGAATGTGCATGCTGCTTGGGCAATGTAGTAAAGCACTGAGAAGTTAACCAGACACAGTTCTAGTGGGTTGCAGTTATTGTGTATTTCCTACAGGCAACCCACACTCAATAAACAGTTAACTAAAACTTGAGAAAGAAATGTGATCTATTACATACCTGAAGAACCAAATGGCACCGATGCAGAAAGGGTTAACAGAAAAGCTTCCCCACGGCTATCTTTAGAAGGCCTGTCTTTAAGGCTGACCTGACCCTTGGCTGGTATTTGGGTACTTGGATCTTGGAAGGTTTTTAACCACCCACCTTGCCCGGATAAGAACCATTCAGTCTTTGCACAAACTACATGGTTTAGGCAGTCCGTGCATCCTGGGTACTGGGACAGCCCCCACGCCCCAATATCTAAGTTCTTCAGAAAACTTCCCCTGGTGCCCTGGTCTTTCACTCGTCTGGCTGCACCGGACATCACCCCATGTCATGTCCTTGGCAGCCCACGCCTGTCCTTTCCTCTGCAGACTGGGCCTTGCCAACTTTCACCACAGTCAGTCTCAGCCATGAGCAGACTGGCCTTGACAAGCCAATGAATCCAAGGGTAACCTTGGGAACCCCACACAAGCTTATCCTAGAAATCTTGAGGCAACTCACCCTTTAAGACCCGATGAGCCAGCACTCAGTAGCCTAAGGTAGGAAGGTCAAGGGCTGGATACTACAACCCTGTCTCAAACAGTCTAATGAAGGAACGTGCTCTTCAAGGGACAACAAACACTGAACAATGATTGCATCAAGCCTCCTAGAACATCTGGACTCAGCCACTGTGCTACACTGAGGACATGGATATTCTGTGTGATGGATTCTGGGCTCAGTCTCTTGAAGAAGAGTGTGGCTTTTCTTTTTGGTCATTTCTATCGTCTAAGACAGGATGTCATGTAGCCCAGGCTGCCCCCCACCCCAACCTCCACCTCCAAAATGGGTGGGCCACTAGGCTTGTCTCCTGGGAAGCTCGGAGGTTTCAGAGGAACTGTAACAACCAGGCCTGGGTTTCGCTAACAGCGGTCCTTCAGGGTAAAACAGGGCAAAAGGGAACCATCCCAGGAAAAGAATCCTAGAGTGTCAGGAGACATCCATGCCATGTTCAGGGCCAAGGTCATGGTCTCAGAGGGGACAAAACTGGGCTAAGAACACAAGGCTTTGTAACAGTCACCAACTTCTTTCTACAGCTACCCTGTAAAGTGGGCAATTAAATAAACTCACTTTACAGGTGTGACTCCAAGTGATACTTTCTCACTCAGAGTCACAGTTGTCTTTCCCCAGTCCCAGCAACCACACAGCAGCAGAAGGATCAAAGCCACAACCCCCCAAAGACTCAGATTTCCAAAGATCAAAGCATGTGTGGTGACATATTGCTGTAATCCCAGTATCCAGGAGGCAGGGAACCAGTTCCAAACCACCCCAGAACCACATACAAGCTCCTGTCTCAAAGATTTTCTTCTAAGTGGACAGAGATGACTTGAGAATTTAAAGTAGTAGTCACTGTTCTCGCAGAGAACTCAAGTTGGTTCCCAGCCGACGTCAGGCGGCTCAGAATCATCTGTAACTCCAGCTTTGCAGGACCTAATGCCCTCGTCTGGGCTCCTGGATCTACATGGCTCATGTTAAACTCATAAGCACATGCAAGCATTCTTTAAAGAGAACATGTACAGTTATCCCACATTTGGGCTCCTGCAGAGATCATAGCTAAGCGCCTTGGTTACATAGTCTCCTATCTTTATAGTCAGAAATGGGTTGCTCACCCAATTTTAATTCTTCTGAGCCTGCAGATAATTGTTTATGACACTACTACTAAATGAGAAAAGGTAAAAGCTAGGGGTAGTGGCACAGGCTAAAACACCAGCCTGTGAGAGATCAGAGGAGAAGATACAGGCACTCAAGGTTAGCCTGGGCTATGAGACCCTGTCTTAAAACAACAGAGCCGGGTAGATCTTTGAATTGAAGGCCAGCCTGATCTAGAGTGAGTTCCAGGGCAGTCAGGGCTACACATAAAGAAGTCCCATCTCAAAAACAGGGGCTATGGCAGGTGACTTGAGAGCCACCATGTGGTGCTGGGAACTGAACTCCCTATGGTAGCAGGTAGCTACTTCCTTAGCAGCTGCAGACGATTCAGGTAAGAAGAGGTTCAGTTCGCAAGGTGGAAGAACCTGGTCTTCCTACCTCTCTCTTAAGTGTTATTTTATGTGTGGGTGTTTTGCCTTCATGTTTGTGGACACACATGTGTGCAGTTCCTGTAGAGGCCAGAAGAGGGCGTCAGGTTTGCTGATGGCTGTGACTGTTCTCTGGGTTATGGGGAACCTGCATTGTGCTCATGTTGACATGTATAATGGAAGCTGGGGTCAAGACAACTCTGGAGGCCTTTCTCTGTCCTCTTCGTTTGTCTGAGACATTATCTCACTGAATCTAAACCTCACTGAGTGGGCAAAGCTAGCCGGCCAGGAAGTTCCTGAGAGCCACCTGTCACTGCCTCCCTAGGGCTAGGATTACAGACAGGTGCCACCAAGCCTGCCTGTCTGTTTATATGAGTACTACGAACTCCCTCCAGCCCTACACTTGCTTCTACTGGGAGGAGGCCATGGTGCTACCTCCTACCCACTAGTGCAAGGGACACACATTAAAGATCACACCCAAATATCCGTGTTGTAGAGGAGGAAAACTACTTTATGCTACCAGCACCCAAGATATGACAACCTGGCTCCCCCACCATCAGAAAGCACTCTGCTCTGCAGCTGTGTGACTCTGGACAACCCTGCCTTTCAGATTAGTGCTCCACTCTGACCAGTTTGCTCCAGTGACTCACTAGCCCATCACCATGGTATCCTTTAGGCACTGTCAATATTTGCAGAGTGACTGAATCTACGCTGGATAAATCCAGCCCAGTGTTTATGAAGATGGCTGTGAGCCCACCCCTTTCCTTCTAGGTGGCCAGGACCACCCCTCAAGACATGGAATCTGAGACTAGAGAGTCGGCTCAGCAGTTAGGAGCAGCAGGGAGCTCTCCCACAGAACCCAGGTTCCACTTCCATAACCCAGAGGGCAGTCACAGCCATCAGCAAACCTGACGCCCTCTTCTGGTCTCTACAGGAACTGCACACATGTGGGTCCACAAGCAGGCAAAATAACACCCACACATAAAATAACACTTATTTAAGGAGGTAGGGGGAAATCCAGTTTCTCCTACCCTGTGAACTCAACCTATTACCTGAACCCTCAGTTTACCTGAACCGCCTGCAGCTCCTAAGGAAGTAGCTACCTGCCACCATAGGGAGAAGCTTCCCCCTAACCTGGAGAGAAAGAGAACCCAGTCAGCTGAGGCAGCCCACACCAGCTATTCTCAGCAGTGAATAAAGTCCAGACATGCCACGTGCAGGAGTCTTGTTAGTCTAGCTGTCAAAATAATGTTCTTCCAAAAATTAGGTAAACCTAGGTCAGTTAAAATGTCCTTAAACGGGCTGGAGAGATGGCTCAGTGGTTAAGAGCACCGACTGCTCTTCCAGAGGTCCTGAGTTCAAATCCCAGCACCACATGGTGGCTCACAACCATCTGTAAAGAGATCTGATGCCCTCTTCTGGTGTGTCTGAAGACAGCTACAGTGTACTCATCATATATAAAATGAATAAATAAAATCTTTAAAAAAAAATGTCCTTAAACACAGCTGCACTGAGTCACAGTAACCCCCGCCCCGTCCTCTCCTCTCTGGCCTTCGCTCTTTGCTCCTTCAGTGTCTCCTGAAGTCAATGTCCTCTCTCTTTCCTTAAGCTTCTAGCTCCTTTGAACTACTGCTTTTGGGAAGCTTATTCTTGTTAGAGAAGTTGCTCTCAAACAAAAATATGAAAATAAATGTAATAAAAAAAAAGTTATGAGGGCTGGAGAGAAGGCTCAGTGGTTAAGAACACTGACTGCTCTTCCAGAGGTCCTGAGTTCAATTCCCAGCAACCACATGGTGGTTCACAACCATCTGTAATGGAATCCAATGTCTTCTGGTGTCTGAAGACAATGACAGTATATTCACAACTATAAAATAATTAAAAAAAAATGTTATGTTAGTTCCAGGCCAGCCAAGATGATTAGATAGAGAGGGGAAGAGAGAGAGAGAATGTGTGTGTGTGTAGTATTTGAGTCTGTCTATGAGTATGTTGGAAGCCAGAGAGGGCAGCCCTGGAGCTGGAGTTAGAGGCAGGGTGTTCTGGGTGCTAAGAGCTGAACTGTGTCCTCTGAAAGAGTGGAAACGCTCTTAACTATACAGAGCCATCGGCTCTGCAGCAGCTTATGTCTTAGGGTCTCAGCTATAGTGGGGATAACAATGAAGTCTTGATCCTGTAGCTTCCACCTCTCACAACTCAAGTTATGGGTAGGGGCTGCCACGCCAAGCTTCCACCCAAGGTTTAGAAAAAAGAGAGGGTGAGAATGAAGCTAGAGTTTGAAGTAACTACAGACAGCCTGCTGGCCTTCCTTACCAGCCTTTCAGAGGAATGTGACCCCCACCCCGTACCCCACACACCCTGTACCTGAGAAGATTCTCCCTCTAAGAGCTCCTGTCATTCTTTCTGGCCTCCATAGTACAGCATACACAACCCAACTGACCTCTGGCCTACACACACATCTCCCTCTTCTCCTGATTAAAATACTCCAAATTCAGTGGATAACCTGATGACTGACTCCAGGACTCAGGGGGAAACCCACTCATGCTACATGGCTCTCTCTCTCTCTCACACACACACACCCACACACACACACCTGCATCCACACCCTGCACACCTCTCAGCAAATAAACACACAACTAAATCTTAGCTGGAAGCCCAGTATAGTAATGGACCCTTCTTATCCCAGCCAAGGCTACACAGTAAGGCTCTGTCTCTAAAAACAAACAAAAGAAAACCTTAGCTGGGTACAATAGCACACACTTTTAATTCCAGTACTAGGAAAGTGGGTGGTAGATCTCTGAGCATGGGGCTGGCCAGGGATACACAGTGCCACCCTACTTCAAATAAGTAACTAAGACTAAAGAAAACAAAACAGCTGGGAGCCAGTCTACCGTTCCAGCATTACATCCTTCCTGTGCACCTAAGGCCAGAAGAGGACACTGAGACACACACACTCCAGATGGTTGTGAGCCACGACCTCTGAAGAGCAGCCAGGGTTCTTAACCACTGAGCCGTCTCTCTAGCCCTTTCATGCTATATTTTAGTTCACTGTAGCCCAAGTAAGGTTCATGGTAGCTTAGCACGCCCAGCCCCTTGGGATAAATCCCAGGACAGTGAAGCTTCAGTAGCCATCCCTCTTTGCTTTCCCCTGGCTAGTGTGGTTTCCCGGTCTTCGTCAGCATCTGGTCTGGCTTGTTCCAGCCACTGTGCAGCACTCAACCTCAATATGTTCAGCTGTCATACATAGACACTGAGCTCAGGTCTTAGACCAGCCTGGAGACCAGTGAATCCTACCAATCAGAGTGGGTCTTTGTGCTCAAAGCCAGAACTAGACATGTGGGCTAGAGATGAATGCAGTCCAGATGGCAGACGACTTCTACAGGATGCACAAAAGGCGTGGTGGTGCATGGTTCTAACCTCAGTTCCCAGAGTTGGGAGGCACCCCTGGTTACACAGTGAGTTCAAAGCCAGTTTGAGCTACACGAGACAAACAATACAGGACCTGGGATGTGTTAACCCACATTCAACCAGCAGGCTGGGCTACTCTTCCAACCCTGGTGTTTATCGCCTTAGTGGAGTCTGCACTGTTCTGGGAGCCTTTCATGACCTAAGAGGTCAACTTTCAAGTGTTCTTCAGATGAGCATATGGTGACTGGATCCTTTTCCCCTTCCCCCAGTTATCGTCTTTCTTTCATAGGCACTCCACTCTGTAAACCAGGCCAGCCTTGAACTCAGGCCTGCCTCTGCCTCTTGAGTGCTGGAATTAAAGGCACGTACCACCAGTGCCCGGCCTCTCTTGGATGGGTGTAAATCGAAAATGCAGGCCATAGTTTGCATCTGTTTACTGATGTGGTCTTGCTATGCAGTCAGGGCTAATCTGGGACTCCACTCTCCTGCCTCAGCCTACTGAATGCTGAGATTATATAAGCTTGCACCAGAGTCCTCTTCTATCTACAACTTAGTAGCTAAACAAGAGCCTCCCTTGTAAGCTGATATTAACAACTTCAGACTTTCTTCTCTCAGCTGCTCAGGGCCTGAAGGATTCCCTGAATACTTATCTATAAAGATAACTGAATTGTTTAAAACTTCCTGCTGAGAAGAAATAGAAACGCTGTCTATGTCTTCCCCTTATATAAACTATAAATCCCCAGAATGTTTTTTTTATTGTCCATATAAACAGTACCCTCGCACGCACACTGCAGCATGCTTACCAGGACAATCTTGGGCACAAGCACCCTTCCTTTCCTTCCTCCCTGAGTCAGGGCCTGTTTGACTAGATTTTTAGCGTGGTCCCTTCATTTTCCCACTGCACACACTGAGCTAAGCTGGCTTGTGAAGTTCTGGGGATCCTGCTTTCCACCTCGCCTTGAGAGCACCGGGGTTACAAATGGGCTTTGGTGTGTCTGATTCTGAATGCACGCCTTCCCCTACTGAACCATCTCCGTTCTTTTTTAAAACCAAGTGGTGATCCTTTGATCCCAGCACTTGGGAGGCAGAGGCAGGTGGATCTCTGAGTTTTTAGGCTAGCCTGGTCTACAGGGCAGGTTCCAGGACAGCCAGGGCTACACAGAGAAACTCTTGAAATAAAACAGAAACAAAAGATGACCATTCCCTGACCTCGACATGAACTCAAGCAATTCTTTTACACTGACCCTCTGAGAAGCTGGACTGTGGCTCATACCACTGCACCTGGCTAAAATGGTGACATTTCTGGTGAACAGAAAGGTTCCACCTTCCTCTCAGACCCACTTCTTTCCAGTGAGGCACTTCCACTTTCGCACCGGGCGTCCATCTCTCCCCTCTTGGCAATATTGCCAGGCCTGATACCAAAACAACCACACTTAGCTTCTCATGCTAAAACTCGAAATGTCTCTTCAGTTAAGTGACATTTAAAACACTGAATCACAGGGTCAATGACAGTTAATAAAAAAAAAAAAATTAAATGTGAAAGAGCATGTGCAATGGACTATATACCAACCTTAACAAACACTGTCAGGTAAGACAGCACAATGCTATAATCCCCAACATTTGGTAGTGTGGGATAAAAAGAAAGATGAAATTTTATGGCCAGCCTGAGCTAACCTAGGAAGAAAAATACAAGAAACCCCGTGTGGTGCCTCTATCCTGAAACACCATCACACAAGAGACAGAGGAAGGACAGACAGACATTCAAGGTCAACGTGTGGTCTACAAGGACTTCCACCCAGAGCTATGCAGGAAAAAACTGGTCAGCAACATGGCTGCTCATGGAAACACATACCACAGACCTAGATGAGGAATATCAATGCAAACTGAACCTTTTTTCTGTTGCTCGTTTTTATGAAACAGGGTTTCTCTGTGTAGCCCTGGCTCTGTAGACCAGGCTGGGTTTGAACTCAGAGATCCATCTGCCTCTGTCCCTGCCCCCTACCTCCAAGTGCTGGGATTAAAGGTGTGCACAGCCACCACCACCTGGATAAAATCTGAATCCTAGTAAGTTAATTGCATGTTTTTCCTTCACTGATAAATACCCCTCACTGTAAACTGTCGAAGAGAATACTACATAATAACAATAGTATGATGTGGGTCATTTGTGGAAAATAATTAAATGGCCAGTTCCCATTGTGGGAGAGAAACAATTTATGTAGCGAAGACCTTTTCAAGCCCCAGAAGACTGGGATTAGCAGCTCATGCCATCTCACCTTGACACATGTGGCAGCACATACCATGAAATGCCAACAGCAGGGAAGAGATTGGCAAAGTTCTAGGGCTTTCTGTCTGGTCAATCTAGCCTATCAGGTTCAGTAGGAGACCCTGCCTCAATCAAGAACAACAACAAAGACAGGTGGGTGTCAGGAAGATGGCTTAGTAGGTAATGGAGCCTACCGCCAAGCCAAGGCTGCATTCGGACACTGGGAACCTACCCAGCAGAAGAGACAACCAACTGTTTTCAGAAGCTGTCCTCAACCATGTTCTGGACCACACACACCCCCCACCCCCAGAATAAAACTAAAACAGGCTGCCCTGTGGGTAAAAAGGGTTAACAGAGGGTGGCCTGGGTAAAGGCACTTGCCACAAAGCCCGAGGACCTGAGTTCAATCCCCAGGGACCCACTTGGTGGAAGTAGAGAGCACATTTCCGCACGTGTCCTCTGACCTCCTTCCCCACCACCCCCACCCACACAAAGCTAGGAAGGCAACAGTGCCTAAGGAAAAAGCAGAATGGAGTTGATGCACACGGTCTCTAAGATCTGGGTGGGAGCTGTTCTATCAGAGTTTAATGAACAGAATTACTCCTTAAACTAAAAAAGCAGCAAGCCAGGCACGGTGATCCGTGCTTTTAATACCAGCCCTCAGAGATCTGAGTTCAAGGCTATCCTGGAGTACATGGTGAGTTCAGGATAGTCAAAGCTCATAGGAAGACCCTGTCTAAGAAGGAAAAAGCATGAACGGCAGAGGCAGAGGAGCCCTCCACGCAGGGCAGAACTTACGCACCCACGGGCTCAGCTCTCAGCACCTCCACCCACTCCCAACCCACCCAGGATTCCAGGTCCCTTGTGGCAGTAGGAGCTGATGGTTAAGCATCTTTTTAACACCAAGGGGGTGGGGGTGGGGGTGGGGATACATTATCTACCATCTGGATTTAATGCCCTAAGGGGAAAAATCCCTCTACACTTTGAAGTTGCTGTATTTGAATGTAAAGATACTGCTGGTAATTTGAGCATCTGTGGCAAATAAAGGGTAATTTTAAGTAGTCAAAAAGCCATCTTCCAAAATGGTAAATAATCCCAAAGGGGGCCAGGAAAGCAGCAAAGTATTTAGACTCAAATTGCCAGTATGCTGTTAAGTGGAGAGCTGGTGTCTATGTGCATACCTAGGTGCTTTTGTGTGTGTGTGTGTGTGTGTGTGTGTGTGTGTGTGTGTATACACATACACACATGGAGGGGGTTGCAGTTTATACTATCAAACCTTACTTTAAAGTTTCCACTAAAGAAAATAAAGTCTGGGCTGGAGAGATGGCTCAGCAGTTAAGAGCACTGACTGCTCTTCCAGAGGTCCTGAGTTCAAATCCCAGCTACCACATGGTGGCTCACAACCATCTGTGAGCCCCCGGGAGAGGGATCTGATGCCCTCGTCTGGTGCGTCTGAAGACAGTGACAGTGTACACACATACAAGGAATAAATAAATCCTTAAAAAAGTAAATAAAGTCAGTGTAGCAAAGTCAAAGTAGCAAAAGGGGGTGCACACTTACACACAGGTAGTCTCAAAACCTGGGACCTGGGAAGCAGAAGGTAAGTTCAAGGCCAGCGTGTGCTACAAGAGATCCTGTCTCTACCCTACAAAAGGAGAGGGGACACAGTAAAGGATGAGGGGGAGAGGCTGCAATTTCCCACACACAATGTCATACATGCTCCCCTCGAGAGCCACCTGATTTTTATTACAAAACACAAGAGAGCATCAGAGCATTCTCAACTTCTTTCTGTGATACTCAAGGTTGAATGCAGGGCCTTGCTAGGCAAGGCTCCATAACTGAGCTACACATCCACCCCTTTTTAGTCCGAGACAAGGACTGACTTCTCTAGATTGACTCGAGATCCTCCTACTGCTGCCTTACTGCTGGAGTATAGGCAGGGGCCACTATGCCTGGCCTCTAAAACTTGGAAAAATTAATTTACTGTGGGTGGGCACATAGGCACCACACATATGGAGGTCAAAGGGCAATTTATGAGCAGTGGTCCTCTCCTTCCTCTATGTGGGTTCTAGGGATTGGACACAAACTGTCAGGTGTGTAACCAAGCAGCCTTACCGAGCCATCCGTCCAGCCCTCAAAAACAAATCAAAGCAAACCCCCAAATAGGCTTGGTAGTGGCACTGACCACCACCAATCCCAGATGGAAGACAGAAGCAGAGGATGAGGGGTTCTAGCTCACCATTGGCTCCAGTGTCCTGGCCAGCCTGAGCTACGTGAACTTAAAACACTGAATCTTAAACATTGCTGGTTCTGGTGGTGCAGCTCTTTAATCCCAGTAGATGAGTTGTCTTCAGCGTTCCAAAGCTACATAGGACTCTGTCTCAACTAAAATAAGAGAAGTATTACTAAAGATTGGTCTATGACTGAACTGAATACAGTGATCCAAGAAGCAAGGCAGGCTCAGATCTGGATAAAACAGGTACTGTGTATTTTGTGTGTGTGCTTATACACATATGTAAAACAATTATTTCCCCAAGACTTACACTTGGGGCTCTGTATGTGAATAAGTCATATTTGTCCTTTTTTTTTTAAACCTATTTGTTTAAATATGTATGTCTGTCTGCAGTTGCCCATGGAGGCCTGAAGCAGGTACGGTATAGAATCCTGGAGCTGGAGTTACTGTGATGTGCCTAAATACAGATAGATGATGCCCCTGAAGGGCCCTGAGTGCTCTAACCACTGAGCAATCTGTCCATGCTTGCAGTCTATCATCCCAGAACTTAAAAAAGGCTGAGGCAAAAAGGGTTTAGGACAACCTGGGCTACATAGTCATATCTTCTCACTAAGGGAAAAAGGTATTCAGGGCCAGTGAGATAGCACAGAAGGTAAAGGTGCCTGCTACAAGAACTTGACCTGTGAGAGCTACAGGATGTAAGGAGACACCAACACCCACATTTTTCTCTGAGCTAAACAGTCTCTCGATATAAATTAATCATGATATAACAAAGTTATTTAGAAAAAGAAATGTATTCATAGTGATTTCACACATCAAATTAAGGCATTGGACTAGACTTTAAACTAAAAGGGGGCAAAGGTGGGGCTGGGGATTTAGCTCAGTGGTAGAGCGCTTACCTAGGAAGCGCGAGGCCCTGGGTTCGGTCCCCAGCTCCGAAAAAAAGAACCAAAAAAAAAAAAAAAAAAAAAAAGGGGGGGGGGGCAAAGGCTGAAGTGCGAGGGGTGAGCTCTTGCCTGGCATGTATGAGGCTCTATACATTCAAGCTCTGGCATTGCAAGGGGAAAGGCCATAAGCAGGCAGTGGTGGCACACGCCTTTAGTCCCAGCATTCAGTAAGCAGAGACAGATGGACCTGAGTTCAAGGCCAGCCTGCTGTTCAAAAGACCTGACTTTGGTTCTTACCAAGCCTGTCGGTAGCCTCACAACTGCCTGCACCTCTAGCTACAGAAGAGGCACACTTTCTACAGGCACTGCATTCACGCGCACAGCACTCACACACAGGGTGCCTGTGTGCTCTGGAGGAGAGAGGATACCTGTCCAGTTTGGGGTCAGCCTCAGCAGCACAGGGAGAACCAGTCTTTACGGTGAGCAGAGTGAGTGGAGCTCATCAGTAGAACAGATAAGTAAACATGTACAACTGAGCTCACCTTCTAGCAACACCAAAAAAAGAAAAAAGTTTGGGCTTCCATGTCTTTAAAATACAAGCACCACAGACTCAGCTCCTAGACAAACGATGCTTAAATATGGTCGCCTGTGTCTCATGTCGACTTTCAGAAAGTCCAAGACACCAAAATGATGGTGGTCATACCCTAAAGATATGTTCTGTAGTGTGGGCTGAGGAAGTGGCCGAGTTCAGAGGGCCCATTGGGCATGCAGAAGGTCCTGATTCCTAGCACTGTAGAAAACCAGGCCTGGTCGTACAACCGCGTAATCCCAGAGCCTGGGTAGCAGAGGCAGGAGAATCGAGTTTAGGATTATGAGTCAGTCTGGCTTCATGAGACACCTCAAAAAAAGTGCCAGGAACAGGGCTGCTGCTCTTGCATAAGCCCAGTAGCCATGACTCATCACCACCTGAACTCCAGGAATAAATCTATGTATCTAACACCCTGGTCTGCTCAAGTGGTACCTGTAACCCAGGAGGGTCAGATGTTCAAGACCATCCTAGGGTTACGTGGTAAGTATTACTAGTCTAGCGCCCACGAGACCATGTCTACATACAGGAAAAAGACATAGATACTGCTTTTTCCTTCTTACCAGTTAACAAGCAAAGCTCATGCCCCATGTACACTGGAATCACTCTATTCAGGTCAGATGCTGGCAGCCATCTGCTTACCTTCCACCAGCTCCTTACAAAGAGCTGGAAGTGGCAATGTCTGTAATCCCATCGCCCAGTCCATCTGGGCTACTGAATCATGCCAGCAGCTCAGCAAGTACCTGCCTCAATCAACCAATCGATCAATCCAGACAGCTACTGCCTAGACTATTACTTCCTTGCAAACTAATCAAACAGGAAAAAAAAAAAAAGGGCCAGGCATGGTGACACCCAGCAGCAGTGCATGCCTTTAACTAGAACTCGGGAGGTAGAGCTCTGAGTTCAAGGCCAGCATGGTCTACAGAGCATGCTCCAGGGCAGCCAGGACTGCATGGGCCTAACCTTTTTAATAAAAAAAAAAAAATTTAAAAAAAAAAGGGGGTGAGCCTGGCGGCACAGATCATAATCTTAGTTCAAGTGAAAGCTCAAGCAAGGCCTGCCAATAATATATTGTTGAGAACTTGCCTCAAAAGCAGCAAGAGGACTGAGCATGTACCTCAGTTGTAGCACATGCGTGGCACACAGGACCTGGGTTCAATCCCCAGCATGGCAAATAAGAAAAAGGTATCTGGAATCTACATGCAAGTGATGTTTAAAGTCTACATTTGTTTATGTTACAAAATGACCAGATACACAGAGTGCAAGGAGACAGGACAGACATCCCAGCACCCCAGGATGCTGAGTCCAAGGACAGTCTCCACTACAGTCACACACACACACATAACACAGGACTGGAAACTCCAGACTCAGAATCCATTGGGTCTGACCTCTGTGGGCACCTGAGCTCATACCCACACCCACATACATATAAGTAAAATAAAAACCTCTTTTAAAAAAGTCAACCAGATGATAGTTTCATAACCAAAGTGATAACTGATACCTAAAATGGAATTTAACAAAAAAAAAAAAAAAAAAAGGGAAGGGCCATAAGGTAGCTGTACATAGCTTACATAGTCCAAAATGGTGGGAACGGCAGCACCTCCACAGTGACACAGGAGTATTTGGTCAGGGAGGAACACAAAATGCAGGGGTTTATATGAACAGAAGTGCTGGGGACAGTGGCGGCCTCCTCTAATAGTATCAACGGTTTGAGGGCAGCTTTGGCTACAGCGAGATCTTGTCTCAAAACCAACAACAGAGACTATTAAACAAGAGGGCCGAGGATGTAGCTAGTGCTTGTCTAGCACGCACAGTGCCCTGGTTCTCATCCCCAGCTCTTGAAAGATGCAAGATCATCCTCGGCTATGTGACGACTTTGAAGCCAGCCTGAACTACATGAGACCCTGTCTCTCTGAACTAATTAAAGAGAGGGGCCAGAAAGACGCTTGGCGATTAAGAGCAACTGCTGCTGTCCCTGGACCTGGGTTAGTTCCCAGCACCTACATGCTAGCTCACAACTATCCAGGCATCTGACGCCCTCTCCTGACCTTCGTAAGCACTGCATGCACCTGGGGCAAAGGATGTACAGGCAAAACTCCCACACGGAAAAAAAGCCCCTGACTTCCCAATACAGAATCAGACGCCCAGTCAGAAAAAGGGTTGCAGTTGGTAGAACTGCAACCGAGTGAGAAGAGGAAGAAGCCCTCTCCTGAGCCAAACGGGTTGGTAACCAAGACACATTCCCTATGTCCCAGCTTAGAATGCCAAGCTTCGACAGCTCAGCAGGCTCAGTTAGTGCCTGGAGAGTGCTCAGAGGGACCTACTCCCGCACAGCAGGCAAGCCATTCAAGAGCAGGCCTTGGGAGAGCAAGAGCATCAGCCTTGTTTGCACAACCTCCCAAGGCTTAACAGTTTGCTCAGATTTCAGATGAATTACTTGTTTAGGTAAACATCATAGGCTTTCAAGTGCTGTGACTCTTTAAATGGAAATACAAATCTAGTGAGGTCCCTTCCTCTGCTTTATGAAAGAGTCAGACTTCAAAAATAAAGACCAAAGGACAGCCCATCACCAGTGACTGGGAGTGGTGGTGGGCACACTCCAGAGGAGGTCATCCATCCAGTTCTGAAGCTCAGCGAAATGCAGTCCAGACCAGCACCTCTTTCTAAACAAAGGCCTTGTCCCTTCCGGCAGGTTCACGTATTCCTGTATTTTCCTGCCTTTAACGTTCCAAGCCATACCCAGCTTCCACTTTTGAACTGGGGCCAATGGCTGCTTAAGGACATAGGAAGTACCAAGTGCCATTAAGCTGTATTATTGGGCTAATAAGTTAATATGCTGTGTGACTTTTACCTAAAAACAAATCATAAAAACCTGGTATGTATCAGCTGGGTGTGATGTATCAGTCCTATAATTCCAGCACTGGGCAGACAAAGGGGCTGATACGGGTGGCTCTGAGTTCAAGGCCAGCTTGGTCTACACAGTGAGAACCAGTCTCAAAAAAGAAAAAATTTCAAACAAAACCCAACATAGTTTTCTTCCTTCTTTTCAACAATATAGAATTAATCTTCATAAACGACAGCCCCTGAAGTGTTATACATGAAGTCCAGCTGCTGAGGTCTGCCTGCAATAAGAATATTATGGTAACATTTCACCACGTCTTTCTCCCAAAGAATTCAGCAAGCACATAAGCATCCCCCCCACCCCCCGTAATTTGGGGGATGGAACAAAAAGTTCTTAGGGGCTGGAGGTGGCTCAGCAGGTAAAAGACGCTTGTCGGCAAACCTCACGACCTGCGTTCAAGTCCCAAGACCTACATGGTAGAAAGAGAAATGATTCCTGCAAGTTGTCCTCTGGCTTACACAGACACATGGCTGGTAATTCTTAAAGAGAGAAAGGAAAAGATAATTTAATCTTCGTTTCAGCATTGTGAAGGATAACCTGAGAAACAAAGTTACATGCTATCTCCACTCCAAGATGCCTAAACCACATGGCAGAGCTCCACCTCAGAGAGGCAAGCAAAGGGCTCATTACTCTATCGTTACTCCATTAGGGACAATGGCTATCAATTGGGCTCCTGAAGAACTTGCAGACATTAAGGGTTTTAAAACCCACTGATCCGGGTTGGGGATTTAGCTCAGTGGTAGAGCGCTTGCCTAGCAAGCACACGGCCCTGGGTTCGGTCCTCAGCTCCGGAAAAAAAAAAGGAAAGAAAAAAAAAAACAAAAAACAAAACAAAAACAAAAAAAACCCCACTGATCCCACAAGGAAAACCTGTTTACCCAACTATGGCAGACTTTTGCCACCATAATGTCCCCCTCCCCCCATAACTCCAGCAAAGTGACTAGTCTAGAACCTGTTCTCCCCCAGGAGGCAAGCACTAGTGGCCCACTCAGGATAGTAAGTTCTCAAGAGGCCACTGAAAGCCAAAGACAGACTAGGCCTGTGGTCTTCCCCTAGCCCAAAGTGCACAGCAGAGCCCTAAAATTCCAGCTAATCCCAGACACTGTATTGCATACATACCTGTGATAAATTTACTAAGACAGGCATAGAAAGAGAAAGAGCTGATAAGAAAACAAAACAATTATAACAACAGACTGGAAGAGAGGTTGAGGGCTTTTATTATATTTTCATCATTTTGGACTGTGATTGGCCAAAGAGAGATGACAGAACCTGAAAATGCGGATGAAGGGAGCTCTGAGATCATCTGCCAGTTTTGGACCTATCTAGGAACCCTGCTTAAATGCTAAAGATTACACTTATCTTAAATGACCCAACTCCCCGTTTCAGAATAGTGCCCAATCACGATCTCTATCCCGTTCACCCACGTAAATGGTTGTGCTCGGAAAGCAACCACAGCATTCCCAGAAGGATTTCCCTAGATACAACTAAACCTACTTCCCTTCCTCACCCGAGGTTCAGCTAACTGGAGAGCTCAACTGGGGTGGTAAAGCAAGGTTTCTTTCTTCATGCTAAGTTCTCCAATGAGGGCTGTTCCAGTTTTTCTGAACTCAGGGGCTCACACACAGGAAGTTGGATGAGCTGCCCCACTGAGGAACCAACCCTGTTTCAGTTGTGTGAAAATTCAGTGAGAGGTAATTTCCTCAAAACCACAGAAAACAGGTTTGAGAAAACTTTATATATATATTTTTAAAAAGGTCTTTATTTTACAAATGGTTCTTCCTTCCAAAGAGCCATCACTATCAGTAAGACACAAGCTTCCCACATTCAGAGGGAAAATATTTTGTATTGGGTTCTTATCCCCTCCCTAACAGCCATTGCTGATGGCCAGCAGGAAGCCACCATTTTTTAAGGTTTTTATGAAAACCTGTTTCATTGAGATAACCCTAAATGCACACCCCACCTCTTCACTATGACCAGAGACATTTCTTACTTAGAAATCCATTCCTTTCCTCATTGTTTTTTTTTCTTTTTTCTTTTTTTAAAATAAGGGAAGATGAATGCTTAAAAACACGAAAGTATCCTGTCAACGTTTGTTAATGGGAGTTTAAGGTGAATGGGCTTGGCTAGATGTCACTGCCCATTTCTGAAAGTAAATAATTTTTTTTATTTCAGGGACTAAGGCCCATCTCGGAGAACATGAAGTGTCCAATGCCACCTGGCTTCTCAGCTCATTTCTGCATTACCTTGGACAAATGCCATCTGAAAACTCCCTACCAGCCCTTAGGTGCATTGCAGCCTCTGTGTCATTGTGTGTGACATCACTGGGTTGCTATGGATATAGGTGCGAGGTCACTCGCTCTCCTGTGAACTAGAAATAGGGGAAAATTAGAGCCTAGATTATCACAAACTGAAGACATTTCCGACATTAGTGACCTACTGGAAGCCTGACTCGTATCCTTTAATCATTAAACTGTTGTTAAAAAAAAAAAAATCCAACTGTAGCAACACATTAATACAACACTGTTTCTGACTTTAAAATTATTTTTTGCAAAATGAAAAAAATCTGTAGCTCATTTAGTTAGGAAAAGGTAATAAGCACCTGGCCTTTTGGAAAACCAGGAAAAAAAAAAATCATTTAAAATTAAATAGTGTGTCTGTCTCTCTCTCTCTCTCTCTCTCTCTCTCTCTCTCTCTCTCTCTCTCTCTCTCTCTCTCTCTCTCTCTCTCCTGTCTCATTTGTAAGGTTTAACATGGAAGGAGGAAGCCAGCACCCACTTTACACCAGAGATGCATTTAACAACCTTTGTTACATAAGGTAGGAAGTTAGATATTAAGGGAGTGGAAAACCCAATTTACTAATTTCTGGAAACCCGAATATTAATTTTTCTAGTGCATTTTGCAATATTCAGGACTCACCCCCTCTCTGCTGGCAAACTGGTTCCCAATTCACTAATAATTGAGTGTCACTGACAAAATGGTGCAAATTAGTTAGGATTTTGCATCTCAGGCAAAAATGCGACAGTATTCTCTTCTCATCAGAATGAGGATGCCTTAGGTCAGGGGAAAAAAAGCCTCCTATACATTTAACAAAAAAAAAAAAATTTTTTTTAAAAGACTTTTTCCCCTTTAAAATAACTCCTCCCAGCCTCCACCCAGTCTAGGCTCTCTGCAATATGACAAATGCAGAATCTTCTGGAATGACTTGATACTGCCTCCCACCACCGCTTTGTTTGCAGTATCAGATCAGACAGAATTATTTTTTTACACTTATACGAATTTCTACAGACTCGTGCCTGCAATTAAAAGAGAAACTGCATGTCTCAGTCAGTTAACATTCAAAGGCATTTTATTTAACCCTTCGAAAAGGAAAATTAAAATGAAAAATGAAGAGGCCATACAGAGGGCCATGAATGGGAATGCCAGCGACACACGTATCCCTCCCTTCCTAACAGACTTGCTTTGGGTAATGGGTAAAAAGGAAGCCTTTTGTTAAGAAAAACGTGAGCAGGGTGGTTTCGATTTTACATCACTGACCCCGGGTTTGGTTCTTCCTTTTTTTTTTCTGGAGGAGGGGGTCTCATTTTTTTTCTTCCCGAAATGTCTTTAAAGGATGTGTCAGTGGGGAAGATGGTGTGGGGGGGCTGATGGAGTGGGGAGGCGGCAAACAGGGAGACCTGCTGAGTGAATGGGAAAGGCGCCGCCCAGACACCAGGGAGAGAAAGAGGAACCGCATCCATGCGGTCCCCCCGCCCCCACGCCTAAGCTGGGAGGAGGGGAAGTGGGGCACAAAGGATGCGCAGGGCTCCCGACTCAAGTCTCTGGACATTCAGGGTCACAGAGAGACCCCCACCCCACAGCAGAGACCAGCCGCGCAAGACCCCGCCCCAGCCCCGAACTCGGAGAGGCTGGGAAAGAGGCCGCGTCACCACTCGGGTACAGGAGCCACTTACTAGGACCCGTCCCCAATCCCTCCAAGGAGTGAGATGGAGGTGACCCTACAGTCGTGACAAGACATGCCCCTGAGCATGCCTTCCACGCGGTGGAACGCGGTGTCTGGAGCGACTGGGGCGAGGCAGGGGGGAGGGGAGGAGACACTCACGTTCTTCATGGCCGCGGCCATATCGTCGTAGCGCTCCGCCTGCTCGGCCAGCCGGGCTTTCTGCACTAGTTGCTCGCGGTCCACCATCTTCGCGGGGCTGAAGAGGGTCGGCTGGAAAGAAGGAAACCGAAGACTGCCTTGAAGGGCTTTAGGAAAAGAGAGGAGCGGCTTGGAGCTCGTGTGTCGGAAGGACCGACCCACGAAGCAAGCTGCTAAGGCGAGGACGAGAAGGAGGCGGCACGAGCTGCGACCGCGGGACCCGGCGCAAGGAGGCTGCGGCTCCAATGCGTGCCGCGGGCGGACAACCCCCTGCGGTCCCGCCCACACGAGTGACGTAAAAGTCACCTCCCATTCGCGCATGCGCGCGCCCCGCCCGGTCCCGCCCGACCCTGCATTTACTGGGCTTTTCCCCTATTGGAACATTCGCGGTTGCTCCTCGCGGTTTTCTCAGCGTATGCCCAGTTCTCCACTGCTCCCTAATGTGCACCTTTCTTCGCTTCACCGTAAATCCTCAGCTTCGTCAAACTCATCTCACCTTGCCCCCTAAACCCTCCCTTTTTTTTGCATAGCCTCTGGCGCGTGGACTCCTGGGAATTGTAGTTTGACCCGCAGCAAACTGAATTGCAGAGCAGACCAAGGACAAAGGGGCGGTGGAGACTACATCTCCCTGCGGGCATAGCGCGCAGAGGCTGACCGGGTGGGGGGAAGGGTCTAAATCCGCAGCCGCTGGGGACCCCTGGCGGGGATGCAGCCTGCACTAGTCGCAGTGCTGATTCACGGCCTCGCCCCGTGGCCTCTGGGCAGTTGGGAGAAGAGGAAAGGCCAGGGCCTCAGATCTGGACTCTCTGAAACTGAAGTAACTGGTCATGGTCGGGGGTGAGGGGTCGGGGAAGAACAGGAGTGTAAAGTAGGCAAACGAAGTACAAACCCTGTAAATCCAAACTGCCCAACCACCACCATCTAAAAGGGTGAGCCTGCCCTAGGGATGGCTGCGTGAATGATGCAACCCTTGAACAACTAACACACACCAAAGTTGCAGTCTCCAATGATGCACTTTGACATCGGACTTAAGTGGATTAAATCATGGAATGACACATATCCGCCCGATATATTGCTTATTTTCCCTAAATGGTGTAGCTGTCTGCAGACTGACCCTGGGGACTCCCTTCTTCCTCTCCAGTGAACTGGACCAACGCTTGCCTAAACACACACACCCTATAGTTTTGACTGCTTAATTTATTTTCGTTATGTTTTTATGGGTTGTTTGGTTTGAAGCGGGGGTCTTACAGCTCTCAAGGTGGCTCCAGACGAAGTTCTTGAATTATACGCACGTACAACACAATGGCCTTGACTGCATATTTTATTTGTTTCATCTATTCAACGCGTTGAGCACCAACCCTGTTCCAATGACTTTGTACCTTAGAGCACAACAATACACAAGGCAGACAAAGCACTCGGCTCAAGAAAATAGAAGACTACTGTTTGAAACCCAGGGCAAACAGCTGAGGTAACTATTTAACATATCAAAGTGAACCTGGCTTCCAGGTTCTTCAGGTCTCCCTCAGTCCCAACCCACACCCCTTGCCCTCTACACTGATCTATACAGCTGGGGGTTGGGGAGGGAGCTGGACTGCCCTTGCCCCCAAGGGCTCTTCCCTATATAATCCAGACATTTTGTTTACACACCTCTTGTTTAGTTCCTTTTGTACCTTTGGCTTCCTGGCTGGTTCCCCTCTCTTCCTTCCCCTCTTTCACTCTGCACATGGTTCAGGGTCATACCCACTCTGGACTCTTCCAGATGTCTGCCTCTAGCCATGTCTCCCTTATATTTCCCTTATAAACTTTCTCCTTGACCATGCCTAGGAGCACTCCTATCCTCTCCTTTCTTTTTTATTTATTTGTTTTACACATAACAGCCAGGATTGGTTTTAATCCCAGCATCAGGAAGGCAGAAGCAGGCAGATTGCTGTGAATTCCAGCCCAGACAGGGCATCTCAAAGATGAATGAATGAACGAGAATGAGAAAGAAAAGGAAGAATAGACGATCCCTCTACCATATAAACCAAATGGGGTGGTACACACATATAATTCTAGTACTCTGGAAATGGACAGAAAATCAGAATGTCATGTTGTCCTTGATTACGTAGCAAATTCAAAGTCATTATGGTATTCGTAAGACACAGGAAAAGAAAAAAAAAAAAAAAGGAGACGAGGGGCTGCAGAGCTGGCTTGGCAGTTAATCTTGCTTGCTGATCTTCCAGAGAGCCCCAAGTTCTGTTCCCAGCACCCAGTATTTGCTTATACATGCCTGTATAATACATGCCTGGAATTCTAGCTCCAGGGAATCCAATATCCTTTTCTGGCCTCCTTGGACACACAAATGTAACAAATACATAAATAAAAATAAATGTTGAGGCTGGAGAGATGGCTCAGTGGTTAAGAGCACTGGCTGCTCTTCCAGAGGTCCTGAGTTCTGCCCTCTTCTGCTGTGTCTGAAGACAGCCACAGTGACCTCACACACATAAAATAAATTAAAATCTTTTAAATAAATGAATCTTGAAGCCAGGTATTTTTTTTTAATAAACAAATGAATCTTGAAGCCAGGTATGTGAAGCAAGCCTTTTATCCCAGCACTCAGAAGGCAGAAGCAGGCAGATCTCTGTGAGTTTAAGGCCAGCCTGGTCTACAAAGCAAATTCCAGGACAGCCAGGGCTACACAAAAAAAAAAAAACCCTGTCTCAAAAAAAAAAAAAATCTTGAAAAGAGAAAAAGCTGGGTAGAGTGATCCCAGCACTCAGAAGACACAGGCAGGCAGATCTATGAGTTCAAAGCCAGCCTGGTCTATAGAGCAAATTCTAGGAAGATCAGGGATACACAGAGAAACCCTGTCTTGAGAAGACAAAACAAAACAAACAAAAGGTTTTAAAATTTCAACTTCCAACACCACACAAAAAAGTATTTTCAGCTGAGTGGTGGTGCACACCTTTGATCAAGGCACTTGGGAGGCGGAGGCAGGTGGATCTCTGTGAGTTTGAGACCAGATTGTTCTGTAGGTGAGTACCAGGACAGTCGGGAGTACACAGAGAAACCCTGTCTTGGAAAAAAGCAAAAACAAACAATAAAAACAAAACAACTTACAACTGGAGAGAGGTTTTAAGAAAGAGTCTACAAGGAGGTCAGTAACATTTCCAACTGAGCCCTCATAGACTGAAGGAAACTGAGGAGACAGACGGTGAGAGTGCTTGCCTTGCAAACAAGGCTTCAGCTTGAGCCCAGCACCTACATTTAAAAAACAAACAAAAAACCTGGGTGTGGTAACACAGATGCCAGATGCGTAATCCCAGTCCAGTAGAGAAAGGCAGACTCACTGGGGCTCCCTGGCCAGCAAACCAGGCCAAGTGAGAGAGCCTATGGACACCTGTAGACCAGGCTGGCCTCAAACTCACATAGATCATCCTGCCTCAGCCTCCCTAGTACTGGAATCAAAGTCACCTACCTGGGACATTGGGACAGATGTATTGATAGATTGTTTGGCCGTCTGGTCTTTCATGTTCTAGTGGGGTCAGGACTCAGGATATAAGGGACACTGACAGGCTAAGTAATTCAGGAGTTGGGAGGCAGGGTTGAAGTTTGATGCTTTCATTGGTAGTTTTACTTTGTGGAGCCTGCCACCCAGGCTCTCACATGGATGCTCCCCAACTGAATCATATCTCCACTTCCCCAAAATATTTTTTTTCTTATTCACATAGCCCCTCCCCTGCCTAGGAACCAAGTCATTTTTAAATAATAAACAAAGCCTCCGTATCACCATCACCACCATCATCATCATCATCATCATCATCATCATCATGACTTTGTCTAGTTGGTGGGTTGATTAGATGGTCGTGGTTTGTTTTTCCAATTTTCCCTTTTATTTTATAAAATGCTGATGGTTTTTCTATTCTGAGATCTGGCCTCATATAGTTCAGGGGAACCTCGCCCTGTGTAGCCAAGGATAACCTTGGCTATCTCCTATAAACTAGGATGACTCGTAGCCATCTGTGTGCCTTAGGTCTCAGAACACAGGGGTGGCAGGTGTGAGCCACCACACCCTTCACGAGAGATTTTAACAATGGAAGAAAATAGTCAGATCTGCATATTGTCTTCATCATTATTGAAGGATCAGAAATCATCACAGGATCTGGTAGACCGGAAACACACAGAACAGGTAACAATGAATGAAGGGCCTGGGGAGATGCCTCAAAAGTTAAAAGCATTTACTTCTCTTCCAGGGGACCCAGGTTCAATTCCCAGCACCCACATGGCAGGTTACAACCATCTGTAACTCCGGTTCCTGGGAAATCTGATATCCTCTTCTGACCTCCACAGGCACCAGGTCCACATGTGCTGCACACATGCAGACCAAGCACTCATACACATAAAATGATAAATAAGTTGAACATTTTATACCAGTGAATGACGTAGGCATAGCAGCAAACCCCTCTTATCCGAGCATTTGGAAGACTGAGGCAGGAGGATTATCCATAAATTCAAGAGCAGACTCAGCTATGGAATAACTGCCTGTCTCAAAAATCTGAAACAGATGGGCTGGAGAGATGGCTCAGTGTTTAAGAGCACCGGCTGCACTTCCACAGAACCTGGGTTCAATTTGTAGCTCCCACATAGTGGCTCACAGCCATCTGTAGCTCCAGTTCCAAGGGATCTAACACCCACTTCCGACCTCTGTAGGCACAAGACAGGCACACAGTGCACAGTTATACATGTAGACATAACATCTGTACACATAAAAGGTAATCCAAAAGAGGGCTATCAAGAGGACTCTGGGTGAGGGTGCTTACCACCAAACCTGACAAGCAGAGTTCAAAGTTCAATCCAGGTGGAAGGAGAAAACCGACTCCCATTAAGTTGTTCACACACACACACACACACACACACACACACACACACACACACACACACACCAGTGCATGTGCCCCGTCATACACACACAAAATAATAAAAGTACAGAAAGAAAAATCAAAAGAGGAAAGAAATAAATGAGCGAATAAATGGAAGAGATCAATAAGTGAATGAATGCAGTTCTGGGGTGCTATTCTGCCAAGCATGTAAGGGACAGACCAAATGGAGAGAAATTCTAGAAATAGTTCTGCTCCCCATCTTCTCCTGCACAGGATCCAGTCTTGTCTCTTCTTCTAGAGTAACACAGACCCTAATGTTAAAAACAAACAAAAAAATCCCAAAACCTTCCCACTTCCTCTGGCTCTGAGGGAGCCTCCTCAGAGTCACCCCTCCTCCCTGTAGACCCTGATCCAGTCTGTGCCAGTTCATCACCAGAGCTGCCTGAGTGTCATTAAACAGGCCAATAAACGAAGCACGGTGGTGTATAGCACATTTCTAATACCAGGAGTTGGGAGGTGGAGGCAGGAAGATCAAGAGTTCAAGGCCAACCTGAGCTACACGATGAGACCTTATGTCAGAAAAGAAACAATTAATTAATTAATTCGTCGATTAATTTAAAGACATGTAGACTGACCTGATCCTTATTTCAAAGTAAAAGGTTTTTTTTTTTTTTTAAAAAGATTTATTCATTTATTATATACAAGTACACTGTAGCTGTCTTCAGACACACCAGAAGAGGGCATCGATCAGACGGTTGTGAGCCACCATGTGGTTGCTGGAAATTGAACTCAGTACCTCTGGAAGAGTAGTCGGGTGCTCTTAACCACTGAGCCATCTCTCCAGCCCCAAATTATTATAAATCACTGTTTTTTTTTTTTTGTTTTTTGGGGGCTGGGGATCGAACCCAGGACCTTGCGCTTCCTAGGCAAGCGCTCTACCACTGAGCCAAATCCCCAGCTGTAAAAGGTTTTTTATTTGTTTGGTTTTTTAGTTTCCTTTTTGAGATGGTCTGTCTTCCAACTCTCTGCGTAGCCCCAAAAGGGTCTTAAACTCCTGATCCTTCTCATCGGTCTATCTCCCACACACTGAATTAAAGTCTTTACCACCAAGACAGGCTTTAAAAAAAGACAAAAGAAAAAACCCAGGGGGAATGGAGGAGGGAGGGTCAGATAGCTCAGTGGATAGGGTACATGAGAAAGCTTGGCAATCTGAGAGCCGTCCCAGAATTCATTTAAAGGTGGAGGGAAAGAACTCACTCCACAAGAGTGTCTTCTGACTTCCACATGCCACACACACACACACACACACACACACACACACACACATATGCATGCACATATGTGCACACAGGCACACACACAGACACATGCACACACACACAGACAAACACACAGGCATACACAGACACATGTACACAGACATACGTATAGACACATAGACACACATTCAGGCACACATGCACATAGCACACACAAGAATGCACACTCACACATACTCATACACTAGTAAATAAATAAAACTTAAAAAAAAAAAAAAAAAAGGAGGGGTTGGGGATCTAGCTCAGTGGTAGAATGCTTGCCTAGCAAGCGCAAGGCCCTGGGTTCGGTCCCCAGCTCCGAAAAAAAAAAAAAGGAACACTGTGAGTGATACCTCCCGTTTTAACTGTCAGCATGTGTACAGAACAAGATCTCTCTGAGTTTCAGACCAGGAAAGGCCAGAATGTGAGAACCTATGTAAAATAACGAAAGTCGTGTAGCTCCGTAGGACCTTGGACTCCTGACCCTCCTCCCTCCACCTCCCAAGTGCAAGGATTGCGGATGTGAGCCACCAGGTCTGGTTTACCCAGTGCTGGCTGGGGCTTAAACCCAGAGCCCTATGCATGCTAGGTAAGCGCTCCACCACTGAGGTCTGCCCCAAGCCCTCTCCCTGTGTTTTCAGACCAGAAAGCAGAGATAGAGTGAGGCTATGAGAGCAACTGAATTTCACACAGGCATTGACTAGCTGAGTTTGAAATATAAAAGCAGGCAGTCCTTCTGGGCATCTTGTGGCAGGCAGAGTCACCTACTCCTGCTCCAATGGTGAGGCCTGATCTATCTTGGCATGTGCTCAGAAAAAGAGGGAGGAGCCTTGGCTATGTAGACTGTTCTGACACAAGGGCGTCATCTACCCTTCTCCCACACTGGAGGACATGACCTTCTAACTGCATCTTCTCCGGCTGAGTTGGCAGACAAACAGGCCAGCCATGGGAATCAGTGGCCTGCAGTCACAAACCATCACTGCTCTGTCCCCTGACTGCTGGTCCCTTCCCCCGCCCCCGCGGGGGGCTAGAGACATCCCCAGATCAGTGCATAAGGGGACAGTGGCAGTGGCAGCAGCGTCTTTGACGATCTACCAACAATGTACCCATTCTGTTTCTGAGGTTGCCTTCACCATCTCTTCCCTAACATGGGCAGCTTGCAGTAGGGGCGAAAAACACCACGGTTCCGACGCAAAGGATGGGCAGCCTCTACAATAGGTCCTAGATCAGCAGAAGAGGCAGGACTCAAATGTTAAAGATCTTGACTTTGTTATTGAACTTGCCAGATGACCTCGGGCAAGTACATTATCTCTCAGGGTTTCTGATTTTAAAACTATAAAAGGAAGGAATTGGATATATAATCATTTTTATGCACATGTCTGTATATCTATGGTTTTATGTGTATAGGTGTACATGTATAGACCAGAGGACAACCTTGAGCATCACCCTCAGGAAAGTCATTTTAAGACAGCATTGGCCTGGACCCCACAGATAAGCCTAAACTGGCTGGGCATCAAACCCCAGGCACTGGAATAACAAGGACACACCACCACTGCCACCACCACCACCACCCCTGCTGCCACTGCCCCAGCTGCCACTACCATCACCACCACCACCATCACCACCCCTAGTAATCTTTACATAGGTGCTGGGAATTAAAATAGTAGATTCGGGCCTACAAGTCAAGCCAAAAGATCCATGTTCCCAACCTAGATGAATGCTTCTTCAGATAATCCCTCATAGTGGGGTGTGATAATGCAGGTCTCGGCGCTCAGGAAACCGATCTGGTCTGCACGGTGACTTCCAAGCCAGCCTGGATGAAACAAAGAGACTCTATCTTTAAAAACAAAACAAGATGAACATTCTAGGGTCCGGAGAGATGATTCAGTGCTAAAAGCACTGGCTGCTCTTCGGCAGTGCCAGGGTTAAGTTCTGTGGCTGCTCATGGTGGTCTGTAACTCCAGTTCTGGGGGATTAGATGCCCTCTTCGTGCCCCTGAGGGCACTGTGCACTTGTGGTACTCAGACAGACACGTGTAGACAAAACACCCCATACAGACTAATAAAAATAAAATATAGAGATAGTCCATTCTAGTCAGGTATGGTAGAGCACATCTTTTTTTTTTCGGAGCTGGGGACCGAACCCAGGGCCTTGCGCTTTCTAGGCAAGCGCAGTAGAGCACATCTTTAACTCCAGCACTGGGAAGGTAGAGGCAGACAGTGGTCTGGTTAACGAAGGCAACATGGTGAGACTATCTAAAAATTAAAAAGGTATTTAATTTTGGGGCTAAAGTATGACCCCAGAAGCCACAGTGGGTGTCACATATTGTGGCTGATGTACACATGCGCACGCGTGCGCACACACACACACACACACACACACACACACACACACCACAATATAAAAATAATTATAAAAACAATTTAAATTTTAAAAAAAAGGTGGAAAATGGAGTGACACACCTTTAATCCCAGCACTCAGGAGGCAGAGGTAGGCAGATCACTATAAATACAAGGTCAGTCTGGCTTATATATCAAAATCTAGGTCAGCCAGGGCTATATAGTGAGACCCTGTCTCAAAAACTAAGAATAATCTTTTCAATCTCAAGACACGGAAATCTTCCAGTCTATGCTATGGTTCATATTTGTGGTCTTAGATGCTATGGAAGTTTGAGCAGAAGGATCCCAGGAGTTCCCTGGGAGCTCACAAGGTCCAGAGCAGTTGGCCACATAGCTAAACCAATAATGGAAGAGGAGAGGACTTTTGCCATCAGCAAGGCTTGCAGCTAAGCCCTGAGTATCTTTCCATCTGCCCGAATAGAATTTCAGAAAGGTCTTCGAGAATGTACGTTCTAGCTTCTCCATCTGGTGCCTTGGCTGTATTATGCATGCTGCCATGCCCATTGTGTAGGGGGCCAAGCAGTCTGCTCTGTCATCTAGGGGAACAATTAGGTACCCGTCATGGAGACACACACCTGTAATCCCAGCACTGGGGAGGTGGAGGTGGAAGGGTGGGGCTACATCGTGAATCAACACCCAGCTATGTGAGGCACTGTCTAAAAAAAAAAAAAAAGACCAATTACAAAATGGGTGTGCTGACTCATGCCTGTAGTCCCTGAGCTCCAGAGGCAGAGACAGTGGAATTGAAAGGGTTTTAAGGTCACGCTAGGCAACTAGGCTACATAGCAATACCTTGTCTCAAGATCTCTCTCTCTCTCTCTCTCTCTCTCTCTCTCTCTCTCTCTCTGTTCTGACATACACACACACACACACACACACACACACACACACACACACCACACCCTGTGGTGCATGTATGCCATCGAACTAACAATAAAAAGAAATACTAAACTGGTCTCAGACTAGTCTTGCCTCTTCCTTCTGAGTGAATATAAGCAGCTGCTCTATGCCCTGGTGTGTGTGTGTGTGTGTGTGTGTGTGTGTGTGTGTGTGTGAGAGAGAGAGAGAGAGAGAGAGAGAGAGAGAGAGAGAGAGAGAGAGAGAACTTGTGAAACGAGTCCTCGCCTTCTTTCCCAGGGTCTGGAGAATTGAACTCAGGTCCTCAGGCTTAGTAGCAAGCTCTTTTACCAACTGATCTACCTCACAAGCTCTGCAGCCTCGGCATCTAAATAGCAAGTTCCAGGTCAACTAGGGCTACAAAGTAACACCCTGTGTAGGCATCAAAGAAAATGGAAAAAGAGAGAAAAAAAAATACACTGTCTTGGGGCTGGGGATTTAGCTCAGTGGTAGAGCGCTTACCTAGGAAGCTCAGGACCCTGGGTTCGGTCCCCAGCTCCGAAAAAAAGAACCAAAAAAAAAAAAAAAAAATACACTGTCTCAAAGAAACAAATCAATTCTTTCCAGGAGGCAGAGGAACAATGTAGCCTGAGCTAGAAACTTCTTAGCAACCTGATCTATTTGAGTGTGGGCCAAGGGCTTCACCAATCTAGATCTTTGGTTTCCTTCAAGACTCTGTACTAAAACCTCCCCCCTCCCCCTCTCCCCCTGTGTGTGTGTGTGTGTGTGTGTGTGTGTGTGTGTGTGTGTGTGTGTGATTTTGAGACATTGTACTGTTATGTAGTTAGGAGCCAGCCTCCAGTGGCCCTAAACCCCTTTAAATGTTCTATCTCTACCTCTCAAGATGCAAGCAAGCCAGTTTGATGTTGAGTACCTCCCTTTAGCATGTTCCACTTCAGTTTTTGAGGCAAGTTCTCTTCTAAACCAGGAGTCCACTGATTGGCTAGGCAGGCTGACTGTCAAGCTTCAGTGGTCCTCCTCTTTCCACCTTCCCAAGGGCTGGGGTTACAGTTCTATGGATTCGGGGGATCTGGACTGATGTCTACATGCTTGTGCCGCAAACTCTTTACCCACTTCGCTGTCTCGTCAGTCCAGTCCCTAGACGGCAGTATGGAACGTGGCAAAAAGCATCTGAAATGAGTATTTGGTTTGATACTTAGAACTCCCACAGACTAATGGTAGAGAGAATTACAGTGTTAGCAACAGGGCAGCCTGCTGAACACAAGCAGACAGATGGGTGCTTGGTGTCTTTAGAGGACTCCTAACTGCTGAGGATTGGTCAATCTTAGTCCAATTCAAGCAATGTTCATTCCTATATATACAGAGCAAAGTCAAACATTTTTTAAAAAGATTTATTTATTTATTTTGTATATGAGTACACTGTAGCTGTCTTCTGACACACCAGAAGAGGGCATCGGATTCCATTACAGATGGTTGTGAGCCACCATGTGGTTGCTGGGATTTGAACTCAGGACCTCTGGAAGAGCAGTCGGTGCTCTTAACCACTGAGCCATCCCTCCAGCCCAAAGTCAAACATTTAATTGATAAATTAGGCATGTGGCTAGGGTAGAGTGTTTGCCTATCATGCAGGAAGAAGCCTGGGCTCACATAGACTGGATGTGGAGATGCATGCCCACAGTCCCAACACTCAGAGAAGGAAAAAAAAGGCTGAGAAGGTGAAAGTCATCCTTCACTACATAGTTCAAGACTGGTCCAGACGACTGAGGATCTTAGTTAGGGTTACTGCTGTAAACAGACACCATGACCAAGGCAAGTCTTTTTTTTTTTTTTCCCCTTTTTTTCGGAGCTGGGGACTGAACCCAGGGCCTTGCCCTTGCTAGGCAAGCGCTCTACCACTGAGCTAAATCCCCAACCCGACCAAGGGAAGTCTTAAAAAGGAAGACATTTAATTGGGGCTGGCTTACAGGTTCAGAGGTTCAGCCCATTATCATCAAGGTGGGAACATGGCAGCATCCAGGCAGGCACGGTGCAGGAAGAGCTGAGAGTTCTACATCTTCAGTTAAAAGCTGCTAGTAGAAGACTGGACTTCCAGGCAGCTAGGATGAGGGTCGTAAAGCCCACACCCATGTGACACACCTACTCCAACAAGGACACACCTACTCCAACAAGGCCACACCCACTCCAACAAGGCCACACCCACTCCAACAGGGGGCATACTTCCAATAGTGTCTCTCCCAGGGCCAAGCATATACAAACCATGACACTGAAACATAACAAATACTGCAATGGGGAGCTGGGTGTGGGGGCATGCACTTGGAATCCCAGTACTTGGACTGCTGAGGGTGGCTATGAGCTAGAGAATACCCTGAGCTTCATAGGTAGCACAATTTTAAAAAACAACACCAAAGATAAGAAAGGGAAGGAGGAAGGGAGGGAGGGAGAGAGGAGAAACAGGAAACAAGCTATAACTTTCAATGATCCACCTTCTGACAAAGACACGACTCTCTCAGCTAGGTCCCATCAAAAAGTACCACGGCCTCCCAAAATAACACTGTTACATGGGGAAAACAAGTGTTCAAAATATGAGCCCGGGGCTGGAGGGATGGCTCAGTGGTTAAGAGCACTGGCTGCTCTTCCAGAGGTCCTGAGTTCAATTCCCAGCAACTACATGGTGGTTCACAGTCTTCTGTAATGGGATCTGATGCCCTCTTCTTGTGTGTCTAAAGAGAGCAATAGTGTACTCATATACATAAAAAGAAAAGAAAAGAAAATCTTTTTTTTTTTTTTTTGGTTCTTTTTTTCGGAGCTGGGGACCGAACCCAGGGCCTTGCACTTCCTAGGTAAGCGCTCTACCACTGAGCTAAATCCCCAGCCCCAAGAAAAGAAAATCTTAAAAAAAAAAAATATGAGCCCGAGCCCGTGGGGGAATGTTTCTGATTTAAATCATAGCAGGGGCTGTCCCTGAAAGGAAGGCGGCCAGGCTGAGTTACCTGGAAAGGAATCCAAGTGGTCATAGAATCTCCTGGAAAGGGTGAGAGAGCTGGCATTGGCCATTGTTCTGCAGAGTCAGCCCAACGCTAATGCTTGGAGAGTACAAATCCCACTTGGTCATGTAATAGGAACACTGGTGCTGACGCAGCATGCAGACGGGAGCCCGCCCGGGCTGTGCCAGAAGCAGGAGGGAGGCTTGGACATCAGCACCAACTCCTTGCTCTAAACATGGGGATGGGCAAGGACAAAAGGCACCTATTCAAGCCTGAGCCTTCTGTGAGTCAACATGACTCAGGAGCTCAGAGTCTGTTTCCTTGGCTAAAATTCTCTGACCCAGGCAGGTATCTTCTCTGTCATGTTGGGAGTGGGGCGCTTGTGGGCTGAACGGAACAGCAAGAGGGACTTGTTCATCCAGAATGGAAATCCCTTATGCAGTGTAGCAGTCCCAGCTGGTAGACTTTCAGCTACGGGCGATTTGCCATTTGGGGGGGTCTTGCTTGGTGGAAAGAGCCTTCAAACAGCCATACCATTGTGTGTAGTGGGTATTCATGGTGATCTGGTGTTACAAGACAAAGGACAACCCTTCTTCACAAGGAAACCAGGAATGTGTGAATCCTTCCTCTTCCTCTTCCTCTTCCTCCTCCCTCCCACCCCCCTCAGCCTTCTCTTCCTCCTATTTTTTCCCTTGAGCCAGGGTTTTTCTTTATAGTCTTGGCTGTCCTGGAACTGACACTACAGAACAGTCTGGCTCAAATTCAGAGATCCACGAGCCTCTGTATCCCAAATACTGGGATTTTTTTATTTTTATTTTTTATTTTTTGGTAGAGCTTAGAATAGAGCCCATGGCCTCAGTCATCATGCTGGGAAAGTGTGTGGATACTGAGTCACACGCTCCAGTCCTCACTGAGGAATTCTAGGCAGGTGCTCTACTAATGAACTATGCCCCCAGCCTCTAACTGGGGGATTCTAGTCAGGTGCTCTACCACTGAGCCACGCCCCCAGCCCCTCACTGGGGGATTCTAGGCAAGGGCTCTACCACTGAGCCACACCCCCAGCCCCTCACTGGGGGATTCTAGGCAGGGGCTCTACCACTGAGCCACGCCCCCAGCCCCTCACTGGGGGATTCTAGGCAGGGGCTCTACCACTGAGCCATGCCCCCAGCCCCTCACTGGGGGATTCTAGGCAGGGGCTCTACCACTGAGCCACACCCCCAGCCCCTCACTGGGGGATTCTAGGCAGGGGCTCTGCCACTGAGCCACGCCCCCAGCCCCTCACTGGGGGATTCTAGGCAGGCGGTCTACTAATGAGCTGGCTCTCAGCCCTATGTGAAGCCTTTTTGTGTCCACACTAAAGAACTGGACAAGAGGGAAGCAAAAATTCTTGCCCTGGCCCCCTTACCTTAAAAGGGATCTGATGTGGCATAGGCTAACCTCAAACTTTCTATGTAGTTGAGTAACCTTGAATTTCTCCTGCCTCAGCCAAGTATATGCACCACAGCTGGCCAGGCCACTCTGTCCACAGTAAGCGCTGAAAAATGGGAATGGAGAAACAGCCAGGTCCTGGGAACTAAGCTGGTGACTCCCATACACTCCTCTATATATACAGCCAGGTATAGTTATGGTGTGTGTGTGTGTGTATGTGTGTGTGTAGGTGAATGTGTGTTTGTGTGTGTGTGAATGTGTGTGTGTGAATGTGTGTTTGTGTGTGAATGTGTGTTTGTGTGTGTATGTGTGTGTGAATGTGTGTGTATGTGAATGTGAATGTGTGTGTGAATATATGTGTGTGTGAATGTGTGTGTATGTGTGTGTATGTGTGTGTGTATATGTGTGTGTGTGTGTGTGTGTGTGTGTGTGTGTGTGTGTGTGTAGTTCTAGCACTGTGGAGACTGAAGCAAGAGAAGTGCTAGCCTGGGCTACAGAGAGAGACCCCATCTCACAAAGCAAATGAAGAAAGTCTAAAAGGATGAGATGCCGCAGGTAAAGACCTTTGTCCACAAGCCTGATGGCCTGGGCTCCATCCCTGGAACTCAGAAGAAGAAAACCAACTCCCACAAGTTGTCATCTAACCCCCATACATACCCCATAGCACCTGCACACAGCACACATGCTATTTTCCTGGGGCTGGAGAGATGGCTCAGTGGTTAAGAGCACACACTACTCTTCCAGAGGAGGAGTTCCAAGAAACTGTCTGGCACTCACGTCAGGTGGCTCAGGAGCACCTAGAACTCCTGCTCCAGGAGAGCCAACTCCTCTGGCCTCCACGGCACCTGAGCACAGATGCACAGACCCACACAACATGTGCACATAATTAAAAATTAACAATAAAAATTTTAAAGAGAAAAAAATTTAAAGCCAGGTATGGTGGCATAGACCTTTCATCCCAGCATTTGGGAAGGCAGAGGCAGGCAGATCTCTGTGAGTCCCAGGCCTGTCAGAGATGTCAGAGATTTCTTTCTTTTTTTTTTTTTTTTTTTTTTTTCGGAGCTGGGGACCGAACCCAGGGCCTTGCGATCGCTAGGCAAGCGCTCTACCACTGAGCTAAATCCCCAACCCCCTGTCAGAGATTTATAATAAGGCTTTGACTCAAAAATAATTTCTTTTTTAGGAGCTGGGATACAGTTTAGTGGTAGCATGCTCGCCAAGCCTGTGCACTGGGTTCAGTCCTCAGCACTGGAAGAAGAAAACAAGTTTATTTGCCTTATGATTACTGAGGCTGGGAAGCCTAAGAGCGTGGCAGCTTGGGATCTGATGAGGGCCACCTCCCTGCATTTTAATGGAGTCTCAATTGCTCAGACTAGATACATAAGCTCTCTTGGATCTCCATCTCCTCTTTCTCCTCTTCCCCATCCTCCTCTGCCCCTGTTCCCTTTATTGTGGTTTTTGTTTTGAGACAGGGTCTGGTTCCACATAGCCTAGGCTGGTTCCGACTGTCCCCCGAGTGCTGGGATTCCAGGTGTGAGCCACCATTCTGGCTTCTCCTCCTAAAGCCGGCATCATAACATCATCCACTCCTAATCCTCTCCTTAAAGGCCCCACCACCAATGTTATCGCATATGGATTAGAGGGCTAGGCTTCTACACTTGATTATCGCCAGAAAAGGCCTGATTAGCCTCAAACGGAAGTGCTTGAGTCTCTGATCTCAGCCCTTGTGTTTGAAAATGACACACCAGAGGCGGAGTGGCTCAGAACGCGCCATTTGGGTTAATGCTAAAACAACGTCCCCTGTTTTCTTGCCTTCTCCCCGATCCTTTGAACGCCAGTTGTCCCATCCAGATCAGAAGAACGACGTAGAATCCTGGGGATTTTCTGGCTCTTTCTTGCCTCCCGGGAGATTTCCTGGGATCTAGGGGTCGGGTGGGGGGGGGGAGCGGGATTAAAAGGAAAAGGTCCCATCCCAGAAGGGCGTTAAGGGTCGCAGGCTTCAAGGCAGGTGCCATTACTAAGGGAGCCATGACACCGGCTTTAAAACACTATGTATTATTTAGACGAGGGGAAGGCATGAGATGTGCGCCTGCGGTGGGCACTGGCTGAGCCTTCGGGTTCCTCAGCCAGGAAAAATGAGCAAGGGCAGCGTGGGGGCAGGCTTCCATCTCGCTTGTTTATTTTTACTTTACTTATTTTGGGTTTTCGAGTGTGCACATGCATGAAAATCAGAGAATGAGTTGTGGGACTTGGTTCTCTCCTTCCACCATGTAAGGGGACCAAGCTTAGATTGTCGGGGCTCCAGGCAGGAGCTGACCTATGTTGCTGGCCCTAAACTTTATTATAGTGTGTGTGTGTGTGTGTGTGTGTGTGTGTGTGTGTGTTGGGATATGTGTGTGTTGTGAAATGTGTATATTGTGATATGTGTGTATATGAATTATGATATGCAGGTATATTGTTATATGTGTATTAATATATGTGTATAGTATGATGTGTGCATTGTGATATGTATATTGTGGTGTGTTAGCGTGTGTTTGTGTTCATGGATGGGTAAAAGATTATGGAGTCAATTTTCTTGCCATCTTTAGATGGGTTCCCAGGATTTACCAGATTTGCATGGTAAGGATTTTACCTACTGAGCAACCTCACCTGCCCCTGCACTAAATTTTGTGTTGTATTGTGTTGTGTTGTGTTGTGTTGTGTTGTATTGTGTTGTATTGTATTGTGTTGTATTGTATTGTGTTGTGTTGTATTGTGTTGTATTGTATTGTGTTGTATTGTATTGTACTGTGTTGTATTTTATTGTATTATATTGCATTGTTTAGATACAGGGTTTCTTTGTGTAGCCTTGACTGTCCACCAGGCTGGCCTGGAACTATAAGATCTGCCTCCCAAGTGGTAGGATTAAAGGCATGTGTCACCTCTCTGCATCTTCTCCTTCTCCTTCTTCCCCTTCTTTCTCCTTCTTTCGTTTTATTTTATTTTTTTAAAGATTTACTTATTTTATATGAGTACACAGTCTCTGTCCTCAGACACACCAGAAGAGGGCATCAGATCCCATTACAGATGGTTGTGAGTCACCATGTGGTTGCTGGGAATTGAACTCAGTTGGTGCTCTTAACCACTGAGCCATCTCTCCAGCCCTTTCTTTCGTTTTATGTGTATTGATTTTTTTTTTTGGCTGCCTGTACCTCTATGTGAGGGTGTCAGGACTTGGAGCTACAGACCGTGAGTTGCCATGTGGGTGTTGGGAATTGAACTCAGGACCTCTGGAAGAGCAGTCAGTGCTCTTAACCGCTGAGCTGTCTCTACAACCGTTCCCTGCACTTCCTTTAAAACAGGGGTTCATGCATCCCAGGTTAGCTTTGAACTTACTTTGGAGGCAAGAATAACCTTAAACTGCTGATCCTCCTGCCTCAGCCTCCCGAGTCTTGAGATTTGAGTCTTGAGTCTGCATGAACCAGCAGCCACTTTTTGTGTAGTTTGTTTATTTGGATTTGGTTCTGTTCTAGGGTCTCTACATGCAGCCCAGGCTGGTCTTGGGCTAGTTCTGTCACTCAGGCTGGCCTCGATCTTGTGATCCTCTTGCCTCAACCTCCACGGTGCTGGCAAGATGGCTCGGCTGGTGAATGTTCTGGGTGCAAAGTATGACAGTGTGAATTTAATCCTTGGGACCCATACGGTAGAAAAACCAATTTCTTCAAGTGTCCTCTGACCTCCACCTATGCTGTGTAACACAGCTCAGCCAGATACACACACACACATATACACACACACACACACACACACACACACACACACATACACACACACACACGGAACAAATGCAAGAAAACACAACAAAAACCAATAAATAAAAACATTTTAAATAAGGGTAAAGATTTAGAGATAACCTAATATGGTCCAGGCTTGTAATCCCACCATTCAGGGTTGCTGAGTCAAGAGGATCAAGAGTTCAAGGCCAGCCTGGGCTACATAGTGAGTGAAACCTGGTCTTACGTGAAATAATAATAAAAAATTGAGGTTAGGTGGTCGTGTCACAGGCCTTTACTTGAAGCCAGCCTGGCCTGGATAGTTAGTTCCAAGACAGCCAGAGCTGGAGTTGGGGATTTAGTTCAGTGGTAGAGCGCTTGCCTAGCAAATGCAAGGCCCTGGGTTCGGTCCCCAGCTCCGGGGAAAAAAAAAAAAAAAAGACAGCCAGAGCTACACGATGAGACCCTGTCTCAATACAAACAAAGAAAGATGTGAAAATAAATTGAAGAGTCTGGAGCCCATCGGGCTGGAGGGTTGGAGGGTTGGGGTAGCTTAGAGGGGACAGGTGGGTCATCTGAGGGGGTCAAAGGGTGGAGAATCCTGAGAGAGGACAGGTGAGTGGGAAAGACTTCTGAGTGGATAGCAGGAAGGCTCCTGGGAACCTGTTTCTCTGGAAAAGTAGAAGCTGGCGTCAGCTGCTGAGTCATGGCAGGAGGAGGGGAGGAGGCTGGACACCAGGCGTCTGGTTTCCGGGAACTCCTGGAGTGGACAAGGGTAAGGGCTTGCAGAGACTGACCATTTTACAGCCATCTGGGCACGGAGGCCATGTTCTAAGGAGGCAGTCGTCTGTCCAACCCTGAGTTTTTTTCTCTAACAGCCCTAAACTGCATAGACCAGGGGCTGAGAAGATGGAAATATGAATCCCAGAGTAGATAGGGCATGGCCATGAGATGGGAAAAGGGAGCCGGGTTTAGAAGGAGTAAGTGAGGAAACTGGTATAGTCTCTGGGCAGGAAAGAAAAGAGGCAGCAGGGGACTGGAACCCTTGGGGACACTGAAGACCAAAGACAGAATAAGAGGGGATTCCCCTAGATGGCAAGGATAGTTGGGGGTGTATTTCAGCAATAGAACACCTGTCTAGAATCCCTTAGTCAACAGAGTGGAGGGCCCAGCAATAAAGTGTCTGCTTAGAATCCATCAGCTAAGAGCTGGCTCAGTGGTTGAGCCTATCAAGAGCAAGGACTAAGTTCCATGCCCAACAAAGCAAAAAGAAAGTAACACAGGGGCTGGAGAGATGGCTCAGAGGTTAAGAGCACTGACTGCTCTTCCAGAGGTCCTGAGTTCAATTCCCAGCAACCACATGGTGGCTCACAACCATCTGTGATGAGATCTGATGTCCTCTTCTGGTGTGTCTGAAGACAGTGTCCTTATATATAATAGATAAAAGAAAAAAGAAAGAAAGAAAAGAACACAGGAAAGGAAATAAACCAACTCGGGTCGGAGAGGGATGACGTCTACAACTAAGTTTTCTGAGCAAAGGGACAGAGAAGAGGTACAAGACTTGAACTCCAAGTGAACCTCAAGGAAGAGGCTTTCTCTGACTGCTTTGGAAGAAGCCGCACAGTGGAGTGGCCTTGAGACCCACATAATTTCTCTTTCTAGTTCTACTTCTTTTTTTTTTTTTTTTTTTTTTTTTTTTTTTGAGCTGAGGACTGAACCCAGGGCCTTGCGCTTGCTAGGCAAGCGCTCTACCACTGAGCTAAATCCCCAACCCTGATGCTTTCTCTTCTGGTGTGTCTGAAGACAACTACAGTGTACTTATAATAAATAAATAGATAAATAAATCTTTAAAAAAAAAAAAAAGAAGTAGGGGACTTGATCAGTTTGGCCCTGACTGTAGTTGTGTGATTTTTTTTTTTTCTTTTTGAGTAGGAGGATCAGGAGTTCAAAGTCAACCTTGGTCTCATCATGAGTTTAAGGCCAGCCTGTGATATATGACACTTTGGAGGGGGTGCAGGGAGCCAGGTTTGGGAAGGGAGAGGGAGAGGGATAGGGAGAGGGAGAGAGAGAACACTGACAGAAGAGCAAGCAGGAAGACAGATTGCTGGAGACAGAGACAGGGAGAGGGAGAGAAGGTGCTGAGCAAGCTGGTCAGATGCCAGTGTCATCCTGGAAGCTGCTGGGCTGGACCCAATCAGGGCAAGATGGATGGCTGCTGGGAGAACACAGAAGTTACCAGACTAGGCAATTGGACTGTCTCTTCTCTCTGTATGATCTGCAAGAAAAGTCTAGCCTGGAGCAGGGCGTGGTGGTACAAACCTCAAACCTGCAACTGAAGTACCAGGCAGCAGAAGCAGGAGAATTATCAGTTCAAGGTCATCCTCATCTACATAGAAAATTCAAGGACACATGAGACTCCTCTAAAGGCCAAAGGCTGGAGAGATGGCTCAGTGGTTAAGAGCACTGACTGCTCTTCCAGAGGCCCTGGGTTCAATTCCTAGCACATACCTGGGGGTTCAAGATCTCTTTAACTCCAGAACTGACGCTCACACAGACATGCAGGCAAAACACCAATGCACATAAAATAAAAATAAGTAAATTAAGACAAATTCTTTAAAAAAAGTATGGGTGGGCAGGGCTACAGAGATGATTTTAAGAGTGATGACTGCTCTTGCAGAGGACATGGTTTGGAGTCCCAGCACCTCTGGTAGGTAGTTCACAAGCATCTGTAACTCCAGTTCCAGGAGATATGACACATCTTCTGACCTGCAAGGGTTCCTGCATACACATGATACACACACACACACACACACACACACACACACACACACGCATGCACACATATAAATAAAATAAAATAAATATATTTTTTAAAAAAGATAGACAAAGAATTTTGGCTTTGCTTTGGGTTTTATTTCAAGACAGGGTCTCACTGTGCAGCTCTAGCGATCCTGGAGCTCACAGAGCTTCTCTGGCCTCTGCTTCCCAAGTGCTGGAATAGTAAAGATTTTGCCAGGAGCAGTGGGGCATGCCTGTAGATGTCTCCTCAGGAGATGGCAGAGGGGGATCAGGACATTGTGGTCAGCTTGCATTACATGTGCAGCATTATGGATGAGAATGAATGAAGAGGGGAAGAGCCAAGCAGTTTGTGCAGGCAGCTCTCACGGATGCTTAACTTCTAAAATCCCTAACCACTGGGCCGGCAAGGTGGCTCAACAAGGAAAGGTGCCTGAGGCCAAGCCTGAAGGATCTCAGTTCGATTCCCTAGGATTCACATGCTAGGGAGTACTGACTCCCACAAACTGTCCTCTCTGCCGACTCCACCTGTGTATGCTGGCCCAGGCATGCTTGTATCCATAGGTATACATTACACACACACACACACACACACACACACACACACACACACACACACACCACACGTTGTCAGATTGTCAGGCTGTTTCAAGCAATTACCTTTACATGTGAGCTTCATCACTGGCCTAAAACACTATTTTTTTTTTTTTTTTTGAGACATGGTGTCTCTGTGTAGCACTGGCTGTCCCAGAACTCACTCTGACAAGGCTGGCCTCGAATTCAAGATCCAGCGGGTTTTGCCTCCCCTGTGTTGGGATTAAAGGTATGCACCCCCACCACCCAGTCAAAGCTCTACTTTTGATGTTCAGTTTCCTCACCTAACGAGTAGAGATGGGGCTGGGGAGATGGTTTGGCGGTTGAGAGCACCATCTGTTCTTTCAGAGAACCTGGGTTCAATTCCCAGTACCCATGTGGCAGCCGATAACTGTAACACTCTAGTTCCCAAGGATCTGACCCCTTCACACCAATGCACATGAAATTAAATCAGTTATTTTTTTTTTTTAAAGGTAGAGGCAACGTTCACTTTCCAAGGTGGCCACGTGGATGGAAGAAGATATTTATCAAATAGAAAGGGTTCCCCTGAGCCGCCTGCTTGGCAGAGAAACGGACTTTTCCAACTCATGCAGAGATCCCAAGACGGAAAATTGACTATGTGGCAGGGAGCAGGTGCCTCGGTGTCTGCAGCTTCTCATCAAGTCTGAAGCCTCCCCTACACAGCAAACCAGAAAGAAGCCAATTACAGACAGCGCAAGACTCAAATCCCTGCCGCTCTGTAGCTCACAGTGGGGCAGGTCAGTCCTAGCTCTGAGCATGTTTCTCCATCTGCCAAGATTGAATTACGACCAACTTGCAGTGGGCTGGCGGGGCCAATCTTAAGACGACAGACCCTCCTCAGGGTGACGCTACACATATAATTTGCTGCGATATGGCAGGCTGTGTTAAAATCCTCAGTCCAACCAACCCGAGGTCGCTCACATCTGTAAGACCAGCCACTGGGAGGCTAACGCAGGAAAACTGCTTGTGGTCCAGGTCAGCCTGGACTGCAGTGTGAGATCCTGTCTCGGAGGCAAGAGAGTCTAGAAGCTTGCGTTGGTTTCTGACTACACAACAAATTTCAGGGTAGCACAGACTACATCGTCTTATCTCAAAACAAAACCACGACCACAAAACCCCTCTGTTTACTGCTCATGCTTGCCAGGGGTGGGTGGAACCTTTTCCAATTCTTTAATTTTGGTTTGTTTTTGAGACTGTCTTTTCTTGTTTATTTGTTTTTGTTTTATTGGACATTTATTTACATTTCGTTTACTTTTTTTTTTTTTTTTTTTGGTTTTTTTTTTCGGAGCTGGGGACCGAACCCAGGGCCTTGCGATTCCTAGGTAAGCGCTCTACCACTGAGCTAAATCCCCAGCCCCTTATTTACATTTCGAATGTTATCCCCTTTCCCCGGTTCCCCTTCATAACCTCCTATCCCATCCCCCACCCTTCTATGAGTGTTCCCCCACCCACCCCTTCCCGCTTCCCCACCCTGACATTCCCCTATACTGGGGGTGGGGGGAGGTTCAGCCTTGGCAGGACCAAGGGCTTCTCCTCCCATTAGTGCCCAACAAGGCCACCCTCTGTTACAGATGGAGCCATGGGTCAGTCCATGTATAGTCTTTGGATGGTGGTTTAGTCTATGGGAGCTCTGGTTGGTTGGTATTGTTCTTTTTTTTTTTTTTCCGGAGCTCTACCACTGAGCTAAATCCCCAACCCCGGTATTGTTGTTCTTATGGGGTTGTAAACCCCTTCAGCTCCTTCAGTCCTAAAAACATGGAACGCTTCACGAATTTGTGTGTCAACCTTGTGCAGGGGCCATCTAATCTCCTCAATATCGTTCCAATTTTAGTACATGGGCTGCCGAAGCGAGCACTTGAGGCTGTGTCTTATGTAGCATAGGCTGGCCTTGGATTAGCTGTATAATTGAGGGTGACCATCTGTCTCCACTCCTGGGATTTCAGGCACGTGACAGTCACCACACTCAAGAGATTTTTGTTTCATTTTTTTAAAATATATTTTTTTTGTTGTTGCTGGTTTTTAAATTTTTTATGGCATTTTAATTTAGTGTGTGTGTGTGAATACACATACATACATGTACGCGTGAATACACACACATTTCGCATGTTCATAAAGACAGTTTATGAAGATTAGTTCTCTGAGGCTTGGACTCAGGTCATTACAACTTGATATCCTATGCCTGTGGAACCCTTTCTCTGAGTTGGGGACTGAACCTAGGACTTTCTGAATGTTTGGCAAGCACTTTACCAACTGAGTACACCCCAGCCCCTTTGATCTAGGTTTTATTTATTTTAGTTGTTTTTTTACACGACCGTGCCACCTCGCCCTATTCCTATTCTGGTTTTATTGTGAACCAGTCTTATAATTTTAACAGTCCTTTGTGGGCTAAATGTCCTGTGAAAGCTGGGGGTGTGGGGGGTGGCAGCGTCTGCATCGTGTACCTTTAATCTCCACAAGCAGAACTTTAGTTTGAGGACTGCGGGTCTACAGACTGAGCTCCAAGGCAGCCAGGGCCATACAGAAAAACTGTCTCGATAAACGAAAACCAACCAACCTACTTGTCTTTCGTGAAAATATCAGTAGAGGGGTTTAGGATATAGCTCCATTGGAGGAGTGTTTGTTTAGCTTAAGTGAAGCTCTGGGTTCCTCAGAATTGCATAAACGAGCACTTGTAACCCCAGTATTGGGGAGGTGGGCAGAGGAAGAAATAAAGATCAAAAGATCAAGGTCATCTTTGGCAATGTGGCAAATTAGAAGCCACGCTGGACTACATGAGACCTTGACTAAAGCATTTATAGAAGGGGAGTGGGGGTCGGGTGGGGAAGAGAAAAGAAGCCTTGTTGGCCCAGAGGTTGTTGTTGGGTAAATGCTCTTTGTAATCAGCAAATGTCTTCAGGGACTGAAAATGTCGCCTAAACTCCAATCTCTTGGGAACGCTTGACCTTCATTCCCTTATATGGGCTACACCGGGAACTGGATTCCTGTGTCAGACCAAACCTAGAACTCTTCATAAACTGACCCTCCCGGGAGGAAAGGAAGCGTCTCGAAGAGGGCGGCCCCACCCTCCTGCCCCACCCAACCAGCAACCTGCAGTTTGCTGCGACTGGCCGAACCAGTTTCCAACCTACCCAATCAAAATCCTTCAATAAGATAGAGGCGTGGCTTCGGGTAACACCCAGAGCGGACTCTCTTTTGAGCTCCTGCAGTGACTCAGCAGGAAGGCGCGACTTGATGGACACCCCCATCCCCCCCGGAAAGGTACACCTACGTCACGTCCTACCCAGTCCTGTCCTTGTCCTAGCCAACGAGGCTTATGGGGTCTAGTGGGAATCCCAACACCTGGCCCCTGCTGTTTTTTGATGGCCCAACAAAACCCTGGACCTTCCACTGATCTTTTGTTTCCTCCGTTTGCACAGTAGATAAGAACACTTCCCGGGGTAGTGCCTGAATGGGAAGACCCTGGAAGTTTGGAGTGTGACCTTACAGGAAGTCAATCCCGGCTGCTTCATTTTTTTTCGTCTTTTTTTTTTTTTTTTTTCTAATCCCTCAATCCTCAATGTTTGGCTCCCGCTCGGGTTGTCAGGCAGGTGCAACAACAAATACATAAGGCTAGCTTGCTGCACTTTGAAAACCTCATCAGAACTTTAAGTCATACTCAGGAACATAGAGACAAGGACACTGTGTCTCCACGATGGTATAGATGAAGATGAGGGCCCCAAGGCTGGCGTGATGGCTCAGCAGGTAAAAACACTTTCTATCAAGAATCTCTGGTACGATAAACAGGCTTAATAGACGGATGAACTAAGGTATTGCACGTGGTATTTTTATAATCTGGTCAGTTAATAAAGTCACAGCTTGGCAAAAAAAAAAAAAAAAAAAAAAAAAAGAATCTCTGGTACCCGCGCGGTGGAAGAACTCCTATGACATGTACCACACACATACTCAAATATGCATGTATTATTATTATTTTTTTTAATAAGAGGGGCCTGGAGAGATGGCTCAGCAATTAAGAGCACTTGCTCTTGCAGGGCACCTGAGCTCAATTCCCAGCACCCACATGGTGTGGTTCACAACCAACCCTTTGTGATCTTGGTGAATACAGGGTATGCATGTGGGCAACATACAGCCATGTATGAAAATTTATACAAAAAAGTAAAAGTCTACCAATAAAATAAGAGGCTGCAGTGATGCCACTGAACCATCTTCTGCAGCCTCTTATTTTGTGCAAAGTTGAGGATCTGATTGGGGATTCCAGCACCGAGGTGTAAAACCAGAGTGACCAGGAATGCCTGCGACTCTGGTACTACAGAGGGCAGAGACGGAATGACTTCTGGAGTTTGCTGGCCTTTAGGGTTTGAGGAGAGACCCAGCTCCGAGGGAATCTGAGAGCCATGGAGCTGGACATCCCGTATCATCTTCCTCTTCCTCATTTGCTTTTCAAGAAGCGCGCTCGCGCACGCGTGCGCGCACACACACACACACACACACACACACACACACACTCACTAATAAATGTTTGTGGAACAAAACAAGAAACCAGAACTGGTGGAGTTGTGGCTTATGGCTCAATGAGAGAGTACTCTTATCTGCCTTCGATGAATTAGGTCCTAGGCTTAATCCCCAATCCTGCAAAAGCAAAACAGCAAGCAAACTCACCCAAGCAAGCAGGAATGGCGTCTAAAGGAAGCATCGGAGAATAGCCGAGGCACAAAGAGGGCAGGGATGAATAAGGACATAATGACTCACACATGAAAACTTATGCCAGGCGTAGTGGCACACACCTTTAACCCCAGCCCTCAGGAAACAGAGGCAGGCAGGTCTCTGAATTCGAGGTTAGCATGGTCTATAAACCAAGTTCCAGGAAAGCCAGGGCTACACGGCAAAAACCTGTCTTGAAAAACTAGAAAACAAAACGAATGTAGAAATTCATAGGCAGGGGAAGGGGAGAAGGTGGCATGGCCTTTCTAGTAGCTCAGGCTGCCTTAAACTCCCAATCCACCTGCTTAGGCATGCAAGTGCTGGAATTACAGAGTTTTGCCACCACCAATTCAGGCAGGGTCTCCTCCAGCCCTGCCCCCAGGTATCTTGTTGTCCAAGCTTGCCTTGAGTGGTTATGTAGTTGAGGATGCCCTTGAACTCCCGATCCTCCTTCCTGTGACTCCTTTAAAGAGGTAATATCACAGGCGTATTTTTACCAGAGGAGATTTTGTTTTGTTTTGTCATTTTATTTTCTGGGCCTGTTCAGTCAGCTGCTCTCACTCTGCAGCTCTGGCTGGCCTGGAACTCCCTCAGCACACCCTTCCTCAGCACCCCTAACGCAGGCATCACAGACGTGCACCAGCCTGCCCTACTTCCTGTCTTTCCCTGGGTCTAGATTTGTGTGTGTGACAGAATGGAGAAGATGACCAGAAGGAGCTGAGGCTTGCCCTGGTGAGTCAGCATTTGCAGGCTGTGATGGGCCCGTGGAGAACTGGATGATGCTCTTGGACCACAGCCTTTCATCTCTACACCAGTTTTCTCCAGAAAGTCCTTCCTGGAGTCTTTCCAGCTGCCTCGGGACAGGTTCTCAAACAATGACCTCAGTTAAAAGATGGGGGATAGTGCTTTATTGACTTGGCACCTATGAACAGTGGCTATGGGCCTCCAGGCTTCTTTGCTACTGCAAAGTGGAGGCTCTGTGGTGGTGGTGGGGGGGGAGTGGTAATCAGAGTTGCTGCAGGAAGGGCTCCTTTTGTCCCTGCTTTGGCCCCTGCAGCCCCCTTGTTCAGCTGAGCACCATCTGAGTCCAGGTCCTCACCCAGCAGGGAAGGTGATGACCTGGGATCTTCTGCAGTCCCCTGCCAGTCTATAAAAAAGAGCACCCCCAACCCCTCCTGTCTCCCCACTTTTAGGGGGAGACCAAGATAGGTCACTGGAAGGTTTGAAGGCCTTTACAGAGAGCCTCATGGCTATGGGTGGAGAGAGGAAAGATCAGGGGTACTATATAATAAGAGTTCCCCCAAAGAGAAGTGAGTCATTCTCCCACATTTTCTGTTCTGACTGAGGCAAAACATTGCTGTGTTCACTGTACTGGGCCTTCAGCAGCTGACAACAGTCTCAGGCCACATAGTAAAGAGGATGCAGGCAGGTACTTCATTTCTCCCCCATGCATGGGGAGAAAGGGCACCAGGACCTGGAGCTATCATAGGAAAGCATCCTGGAAAAGCAGAGGCAGTTTCCCATAGGCTCCTTTGACATGATACGGAGTGCAGAGCTGTCTGGGTCACAATGGCTGGCAGAGGACACTGGCATCCTCGCTGTGGTCACAGTTGTGGACATCCCAGCGGATGTGAGAGCAAAGTAGCAAGGTGCTCTCGTCTCCTCGGCATTTGACATTGTCCAAGAGGATTGGGCCTCGGCCTGGGCCAAAGTGGGCCTCGCCTAGGGCTGCCAGAGCCTGGCCACATCCCAGCTGACGGCACAGGACAATGGCTGCCCGTAGGTCCCAGGCGTCATCACAAACAGTGCCCCACTGCTGTCCCAGGAAGAGTTCTACACGCCCTTCACATCGGTGGGTTCCACTAGCCAGACGGAGGTGCCCTGTGTTGGAGATAAGGCCCTGGGTCAGAAGAGCCCATATGCTCATGGGATCCAGTTTTGTCACCAAGACAAATTCTTGGGGTTGTCCTCTGACCTTCATGTTTGTTCATACTGTTTTGTGTTCACATATGTATGAATACAGTCGTGTATATACACCAGTACACAGACACAAATAATGCTGGACAAGGTGACACACACCTTTGATCCCAACACGAGGGAGGCTGAGGCAAGTGACTCTCTCTGAGTTCCAGGTCAGCCTGTTCTCATAAGCAATGGTCAGCCAGAGCTATTCAGTGAGACCCCCAACAGATAGCCTCAGGCCCTTAGCCACACCATGTCTCATCCTGTCCCCCAAAGTTTACTGTCCCCACCTCCATGCCTGCATTCCCTTAGGCTAATTTGTTGTTTGTGTTTTCCCTGGGGTAGAGTCGTTATGTATGTGGTTCAGGCTGACCTTGAAGTTACTGTTCTTCTGACTCAAGTCTCCAGAATGCTGGGGTGAAAGCCATGGACTAACATGCCTTTGTGCATTCTCTCACACTGTCTGCTTCAAGATAGGAGTCTCATCTCTTCAGTTTGGTCCCAAGTGGAGAAAACTCTAGATTGCTGTAGTGTTTTTATCCCTAAATTTCCAACCTCACTTTCTTTTTTCTTTTTTTTTTTTTTCGGAGCTGGGGACCGAACCCAGGGCCTTGTGCTTGCTAGGCAAGCGCTCTACCACTGAGCTAAATCCCCAACCCCAACCTCACTTTCAATGGCAGTAGACACCTACCATCTCTGGGCCGAGGACTGGGCATTCGGGTGGTCTCAGAACCATCCTGCTGGACCTGGAGTCCCAGCTCCTCTGGGCCTGGCTCAGTAGGGGCAGAAAAAAGATGGCTGTCACGGTGGGGAACATGCTATCTAGAGCCAGATCATCTCTCCTAACTTTCCCAGGTTTTACAGAAAGAAAAGAACCTCAAAGAACTGTCCCCTAAGGTAAGAGACTGAAGGGCCACCTGGGCATCAAGTAAAGGTGGAGATTCCACCTTCTACAGCAAGCGAGAACAGAAGGGATTGACAATGTCCTGCCAGACTCTGTAAATGCCTCTTTTCATTGCTATCTCTGAAAAGGCTAGCTCTGGGAGAACAGTCCGCCCCTCCTGCTTCCTACCAATCACTAGTAGTTAGTAGGAACCTTGACTCAGCAGGGAGAGAATAAACGACACAGCCGTTATAAACTAGAAAGCACCGCCCGAGTCCTCCCTTGGCCGCGCCCTATTCTCACCCTGCAGAGAACTCGCCCTTCCGGTTACGCCCCTACGGCTCAGCCGCTGAGAGTGCCCCAGCATCCGGCTACCCCCGCTATGCGCAATACTTCCGCTGCAGTGCAGCAGAGAGTGCCACGCCTATTCCTCTATTCCAGATCAGACCCTGTCTAGCCCTTACCGCAGCGCCCGCTAAGAGGCTCCACCCACAAAAAAACCTCAGACCATCCCGCCCACAAAACCTGCGCACAGCTTCACTTTCCTCTTCCCAGGCTTGGGCCAGCTTCCGCTCACACAGCAGGGAGCTCCTGCTCACGACCCCACCCATGCCTTTTCAGACTCGGGCCCACCCCCACTTACTGCTGCAAGAGGCCCCGCCCATGGTGCCGTGAAGGCCCACGCACTGCCCGGCTCAACCACTTCTTGTTCCGCCCCCACAGGATACCCCCTCCCATCTCATGATTCAGTCTCACCCATATTGTTGGTGCGCGCATGTGCACTGCCTCTCTTATGGGCCCTCAGCCCTGCTTGCTCTGCTTGCGCTGCTCTGCTTTTCTTTCAGAGTGCCCCGCCCATATTTCCTATTCGTCGGGCCCCGCCCACTCCTTATCCGACTCCACAGCTTCACCTGCGCACAAAGCTCCAGCGTCTTCGTGGTGGCCGCAATTGTGCTGGCCCCAGCCCAGATGGAAGCAGTCGCTGAGGCGGGCTTCGGTACCGGTGCAGCCTACGTTGTCCAGCAGCACAGGGCCTCGGCCATAGCCAAAATGACCAAGGCCCGTGGCGCCTAGCGCAGGCCCACAACCCGCCTCGCGACAGGCCACGCGCGCGTCCGCGAAGTCCCAGTCATCGTCGCACACGGTGCCCCAACCTCCGGCGTACAGCACCTCCACGCGACCGCGACAAGGGCTGGGGCCGCCTACTAGCCTCAGCCTACCGCCTGCGGGGCGCACAGGCCAGTGCTAGGGTGGATGCCCTGGGGCAGCGGGCTCCTTATTGCAGCCCGCATCCCACCCGCTCCCACCCCGCACGGGACCCAGGCAGGTCCACTTACTTTTCTTCCCTGAGGCCCAGGCTGCCGTGGTGAACCGTATGGTATCCCTGGAAGGCAGGGCACCAACTCCTGTAGCTGTGGAGACAAGGGAGCCTTTGAAGCGGGCAAGGCCACTTAACCCCACCCACACCTCACTTAGCCTCAGTCCCAGAGTCACCGTGCTGTCTGTCCAGTATTAAAGATCTTTTAGGATTTTCCTCCCCATTTTCTTTTTTCTTTTCAAGACAGGCTCTCAGTATGTAGCCTTGGCTGGGTTAGAACTGACTATATAGGTGGCTGATCTCACATAAGAGATCTGCCTCCCAAGTGCTGGGATTTAAATCTTTTGGGTTTTTGGGGCAAGGTCTGGCTGTGTAGCTTCAATTGGCTTTGAACTCCAGTCTCCTGCCTCATCTTGGTGTGACCCGTCATGCCTGGTTTATGTAGTGCTTCAGACGGAATCCTTGGGCTTGTTCTTGATAAGCAAGCAGTCAACCCTGTGAATTACACCCCTCAACTCCTGGGTCTTAAATTACCGTAATGTTAATCACGCAGTGATACCTGTAGTCCTAATTCCAAACTTCCCTCTAACCCTGATTCCTGATTTGAATTCCTGCACATGGGCTCTCAATCCCCGACCTGTGCAGCAACCCCCAATTTGACTCAAGCATTTTAAAGACGTCTCTTGCTGGGCAGTGGTGACACACACCTTTAATCCCAGCACTCAAGAGGCAAAGCTGGTGGATCTCTGTGACTTGGAGCCCAGCCTGGTCTACTAAGGGAGTGCCAGGGCTACAGAAAAAGAAAACTCTTATCCACCCTTAATTCTTCAGAGCTCTGGGTGTCATCCGTGCTCCCATCTGCTCATCTCACCCCATCTCTCCCATCTGCACCAAAGCCTTCGCTTAAAAGTCCCTTTCCTGTGTCTCCAGAAGAGCTTCCCTCGTTCCTACTTTACCTGACTTGTCCCAGCCCTTCGAGCTGGGAGAGTGGGCTCTTTACCTGCTGGCTCAGTGTGCCATGCCCAGTCTTCTTTGGTGACAGAGGGAGGCAGTGCTGTGGAAGTTGGAGGGCTCAGAACTAGAGCAGGAGAGAGAACAGAAGGGTCAGTCACAGGGCTAAGAGTGTCTCCCAAGAGAGAACAAATTGTACACCAAGGGCTAGAATACAGTGAGCCCTGCCCAGCTTGACCGTAGTCATTTATGTGAGGTACACAGATACACATGCATGTTTTCATTTGTGTCCAACGTTCTTAGAAGTCTAGTGTGTACAAAATAGAAAGAGACAGAGCGGGGTTGGGGATTTAGCTCAGTGGTAGAGCGCTTGCCTAGCAAGCGTAAGGTCCTGGGTTCGGTCCCTAGCTCCGGAAAAAAAAAAAAAGAGAGAGAGAGAAAGAAGCAGAGCTTTGCCTATGAAGGACCCCATGCTCATTTCTGAGGGATTTAAAGCAGAAAGACTCCACCAACTTTGTGGCCTGGGATGTAGCTCAGCTGGTAGCATGGGCTGCCTAGTATGCACGAAGCCCTGGGTGCATAAAATGGGTGTGGCTGTACATGTCTGCAATCCCAGCACCGGAGAGATGAAGGCAGGAGGCTCAGAAATGTAGGGTTGTGGGCTGGAGAGATGGCTCAGCGGTTAAGAGCACCCGACTGCTCTTCCAGAGGTCATGAGTTCAATTCCCAGCAACCACATGGTGGCTCACAACCATCTGTAAAGAAATCCGGTGCCCTCTTCTGGTGTGTCTGAAGACAGCTACAGTGTACTTAAATACAATAAATGAATAAATCTTAAAAAAAAAAAAAGAAATGTAGGGTCGTCCTTTAAGTACCGAGTTCAAGGCTAGACTAAAATAAAAGACTGAAGAATCTTTATCCCACTACATCAATAAAATGAGGTTAGAAAAGGGCTGGGAGGGGTTGGGGATTTAGCTCAGCGGTAGAGCGCTTGCCTAGCAAGCGCAAGGCCCTGGGTTCAGTCCCCAGCTCCGGAAAAAAAAAAAAAAAAAAAAAAAAAAGGGCTGGGGGCATGAACTTCATTGAACAAGATCACTTGTGATTCTGCTAGGGCTCCTGGAACCTCTCAGGACCTCGACTTTCCAATCTGTAAGCTGGGAATGATGGCTTTTGGTTTCCTACAAACACTTTCCATCTAAAGAGCAGAGTCTACCTGAGAAATGGTGTAATGGTCCCAATGAGTCCTATTCGCTGGGCTAAGAGTGTATTTAGCACAGTGGTAGAGTTTACATGTACAAAGTTCTGGGTTCAATTCCCCAAGATATAAGAGCAACAATAACCCATCTGTTGGGCTGGGTATGATGGCTAGTACTGGTGATACCTGCAACTAGGGAGGCTAGCCTGGGCTACAGCAAGACCCTGCCTCAACAAGACAAAAATCACCTCTATTCTGTTTTACTAAGTAGTCCTGTCTGGCCTTGAACTCACAGAGACGAGCTTGCCATTGTCCCCTAAGAGCGGAGATAGAGACACAGATACCACAGGGTTTTATGTAGCCCAGGGAGTACTAGAGCTATAAGTATGTACCAGTATGCCTAGACTGTGTGAGGCTGGACATTAGACCCAGGGCCTCATGCATGCTAGGTAAATGCCCTATCAGGTAAGCTACATGCTCTGCTCCAATGTTTACCCCTAATTTGCTGAAAACACCTCCCAAGTTGGAGAGGGTCCAGATGGGGGTGGGGCAGTCTATTATTAGATCATCAGGATTACAGACAGCTGGCCAGGGTTAATCTTTGAGGGAACAGTTCTAAAATATTGCTTTATTCTGAAATCGGTCGTGAGGAATATCTGGAAATTTCTAGACAATTCTGGAGCCATTCCTAGTAACAGAGGAATGCTGTGATAATTCTACAGAGTTACAGAGAATGTGAGAACGAGTTATCTGAATTGCTTCCCCAGAGCAGGCCTGAGAGTACAGGTAATTTGGAAAGTATAGTTAGCCAAACCCCAGTCCCCACGCAGCCCTTTGTTTCTTCCAGTTCTCCTCCCCACTTTAACTCCTTCAAAAGGCCCCGCCTCTCTAGCCTGGCCCCGCCTCCGCTACCCCTGGCACCTGCACAGAGCACCCCAGCATCCTCGTGGTGTCCGCAGTTGTGCACGCCCCAGCCTAGGCTCTGGCAGGCTGCCAGGCGGGGCTCCCCGCCTTCGCAGTGAACGTTGTCCAGCAGGATATGCCCGGTACCGTAGCCGAAAAAGGCGTTAGTGGTGGCAGCCAAGGCGGCCCCACAGCCCAGCTGGCGGCACACAACAGCAGCATCCGGCAGCCCCCAGTCATCGTCGCATACAGTGCCCCAGAGGCCACCGTGCAGAATCTCCACTCGGCCTTGACACGGGCTGGCACCGCCCGCCAGGCGCACGCTGCCCTCACCTGGTGATGGTGGATGGAGAGGGTAGGGCAAGTAGCATTTTACAGGGCCATGAGGAGGCGTTTTCATCTACTTCATTAATGTACCGGGCCTTCCCTGGGACAGCAACCTCAGCTGCATGACCAAAACCCCACAGCAGGGATAAGCTAGCCAGCCCACCCCCTTGGCCGAGCCTTCTGACAGTCCAGAAAGTTGGATTGTGGGTCTCAGGATAACCAGAGTAGATTATGTCATCCTGACCTAAAAACTAGCCTTCCCTTTCTTGTCCTTGCTTTGTAAAATGTGCCTGTTTGTCATGTACAGCTGCCCAGAGAAAACCTCACTTCGTAAGATGTAGCTGCCACGCCTCTTCTTCCATGAAGCCCTCCCCCACTCCTGACACATGGGACCTGCCTCCTCTAAGCTTCCTCCCTCTCCATGTCCCTCAAAAGAGGGTCCTTGTTGTACATTGCGGGTATGACCTTGAAGCCCTCAACCCCCACTTCCCTCAGCTCCTCTAGCCTACACCAAGGGCCCGACTGCCATATCACTTACCTCTCCCATTTTGGAGGGCTGTAGGGGGCGCTATACTGGTCAACACCTTCCTTGCTGGGGGCTGTGTATGCAAGAATTCTGCAGAGAAAGCAGGGTAGAAGCAAGATACAGGGATCTTTCTGTTCTCTGTCCTCGTACGCAGAATCCCTACGATACCTGCTTTCAAGACCAAAGCCCCGAATTCTGCATATGTATGGATTTGGCCCCCAACTTGTTACGAAGGTAAGAATAAATTTGAACCTGTCGTCTTATCGTTGGAATGCTGTTATTTCAGGGGTGTGTCGCCATGCCTAAGGCCCACATTCTCTATTTTTTGAGCATGTGCATGCTCAAAAGTACTTGAGTGTGGTGCATGTGTGGTATGTGGATGTGCGCATGCGTATGTGTAGGTCCAAGGACCTGTGCGTGTGCGCATGGAGACAGAGGCCCATGCTAGGTGTTCTTCACTGCTTCTCAATTTAATATTTTTTTAGATTTATTTTATGAATCGGACTGCTTGGTGTGTATGTTTGTACACCGTGTACATGCCTAGTGTCTGCAGAGATCAGAAGCGTTCTGGATGGCTGTGAGCTACCATGTGGATGCTGGGATTTGAACCCAGGCCCTCTTCAAGTACTACCACTACTCTTAACCACTGAGTCACCTCGGCAGCCCCTTTATTTTTATTTTATGGATATGGTGGTTTTGCCTTTTTGTATGTCTGGGCCCCACGTACCTGTAGTGCCTATGACGTCCAGAAGAGGGTGCTAGATCGCAAAAGCAGCAAGTGCTCTTAACTACTGAGCCATGGCTCCAGTCCCTTTTTTTTTTTTTTTTTTTTTTTTTTGGTTTTTTTTTTTTTTTTTTTTTCCGGAGCTGGGGACCGAACCCAGGGCCTTGCGCTTCCTAGGTAAGCGCTCTACCACTGAGCTAAATCCCCAGCCCCGGCTCCAGTCCCTTAAGCCCAAGTCCAAATGCAGTTGACAACCCCGGGGAACTTCCTAAAATCATTAAATTCCTAGGCCCTACCTCAGACTGCAGAAACGGAAAGTCTAGGATCCCGTTACAGCTTGGGTTTTTTGTTTTGTTTTTTCTTTTTTTTCCGGAGCTGGGGACCGAACCCAGGGCCTTGCGCTCGCTAGGCAAGCGCTCTACCGCTGAGCTAAATCCCCAACCCCTACAGCTTGGGTTTTTATAAGCCTTGTCGGCTAGAAAATGGTTCTCAAGGTGACTGAGTTTCTATGCAGCTCTAAGCTTATGATCAGGGTGACCCCAGTGGTCTGGTTCGGAAAGGGGGGGGGCGGCTAAGCCTAGTGTGATGTACATGACTGAGCATTTAGCAGGTGGAGGGAGGAGAATCGACTTCATCTCGCATGGATGGATGGATGGATGGATAGATAGATAGATAGATAGATAGATAGATAGATAGATAGATAGATAGATAGATGGATAGATGGATGGATGAAAGGAGGAGAACACAGATAGATCACTTGCCTAGAATCAGCCAGTAGCAGGTTGGGCATGTGGCTCAGTGGTAAAATGATTGGCTAGCATACATAAGGCCACAGGTTCAATCCCTAGGCATCTGTGGTTCAATCAAGCCCCACATGGAACCCTGCTTGTTTCTTGCCCCCTTTCTTTCCCTCACCATCACACAGGACCGCCACATCTTCATAGTGAAAGCAGTTGTGGACACCCCAGCCCCTGCTGCCACACTCGCTCAGAGACGCTTCCTGCCCGCGGCATTCCACATTATCCAGGAAAATGGGCCCTCTGCCCTGGCCAAAGGTGAGGGGCCGCGGCACCGGCAATGCCAGGCCACAGCCCAGCTGACGACACACCACGTTGGCATCCACAACGTCCCAGTCATCGTCGCAAACGCTGCCCCAGGAACCGCTGTGCATGACCTCCAGGCGCCCTCGGCAGCGGCTTGGACCCCCTACCAGCCTCAGCTCTGTAAAAAACGGAGACAAACGGGTGCAGTGAGGAATCGGGAACCCACGGGATGCCAAAGGATGCCACGGGAGCCTTCTCCCAAACTGGTATGGCTGGACTATGCCAGCTTGGGAATATCTATGAACAGATGAGGGGGAAGTGGCAGAACCTACCTGGAAAGGGCAGAGGAGTGGGCTGGAGGGCACTCGCTGAAACAGACCAGACAGGGAAGGAGGTGAGTCTCTGCTCAGCCCTGGAGGACTGGTCTTTTCACAAGCTTCCCCTTCCCCAGGGGTTTCACCACCGGAACTCCCACACCTCCTTTTTCTGGGACCGCTCCATCAACCTCCCTATCCCAGTGCTCCATGGTTCTCTACAAATCTGCCTGGACCCATTTGTTTACTGGATAGCAAAATCCCCTGAGGCTCTTCTCTCTACAAGGCAGAGTTTTGATATCTTTTTTCTTTTTAAGAATTCATTAATTTCTTTTCCTTTTCTTTCCCCTTCTCTTTTTTTCTTTTTCTTTCTTTTTTTTTTTTTTCTTTCCAGACAGGGTTTACCTGTTTAGCCCTGGCTGTCCTAGAACTTGTTCTGTAGACCAGGTTAGTTTCAAACTCAAGAACTCCACCTACCTCAGTTTAGTGAGTGCTGAGATTACAAGGCATGTGCCACCACTGAAAAATTAAATTTTTTAAAAGATTTAATATATATATGTGTGTGTGTGTGTGTGTGTGTGTGTGTGTGTGTGTATATACTGTAGCTGTCTTCAGACACACCACAAGAGGCCATCGGATCCCACCATGTGGTTGCTGGGAATTGAACTCAGGATATCTGGAAGAGCAGTCAGTGCTCTTAATCACTGAGCCATCTCTCCAGCCAACGAATTAAAACTTTTTTTTTTTTTTTTTTTTTTGGTTCTATTTTTCGGAGCTGGGGACCGAACCCAGGGCCTTGCGCTTCCTAGGCAAGCGCTCTACCACTGAGCTAAATCCCCAACCCCCGAATTAAAACTTTTAAATTGCATTTATATGTGGAGGCCAAAGGATCACTGTCATTAATGGAACATAGGTGGTTTTAGCTACCTCACTGGCCATTTTTGTACTATTGTTTTTAAAGTGTTTTTATTTTAATGTGTGGGTGTTTTGCCCACGGGTCTGTACCCCACATGCAGTACTGGCAGAGGCCAGAAGAGGGAACCAGATCCCCTGGAACTGAAATTAACGAATGAGCCACTTGTGAGGGTGCTGGGAATTGACTTGGGGTCCTCTGGAAGAGGGCCAGCCCAGTGCTCTTAGCCAGTGAGCCGTATTCTCCAGTCCCTTTTTAATGATTTCTTAAGATAGAGTCTCATAGCCCAGGCTAACCTGGAACTTACTGTGTAGATGAGAATGACCTTGAACTTTTATCCCACTGCTCCTACCGTGTGTGTGTGTGTGTGTGTGTGTGTGTGTGTGTGTGTGTGTGTGTGTATGTGTGTGTGTACATTCATGTGTCATGTGTATGAATGATGGACATGAATGTTGGCGTGTGCATGGCCTATGGCACATGTCGAGGCCATGGACAATGTTCAGGAGCTGCTCTTTCTTCCTACCGTATGGATTCCAGGGATCTAATTCAGGTCCTCAGGCTGGGTGACAAGCAGCACCCTTACTGCCGAGCCATCCTGCCAATCCTGGTTTTGTTTATTGTTGGCTTTTTTGTTTGTTTCGAAACAGGGATTCTCTGTGTATCCCTGACTGTAAACCAGGCTGGCCTCAAACTCAAAGAAATCTCGCTGTTTCCTGAGTGCTGGGATTAAAGGCTTACACCACCACTGCCTGGCTCATTTTTGTTGTTTTGAGACAGGGTCTCATGTAGCCCAGGCTAGCCTGGGACCCGATACGTAGCTGAGGATGACCCTTCTACTTCCACTTTCCAAGTCCTGGGATTACAAATATGCCTGGACTCCCATCGAAGTTGGACAGTGTGGGAAACAAGAGCTAGAAAGAAACAAGAGCTAGAAAGAAGTGTCAGGGAAGGTCTGGGGACACTTACCCAGTGGGAACAGAAGAAGGAAGGACAGTGCTGGGGAGAGGGGCAAGGGGGCAGCACCCCCATCCCCAGGCTTCCATCCACTGCTCCATTCATCGGGCTGGGGGCCACTTTGCATGTCTGCTTCCTTGGGTGTCCAGCCAAGGGATGGCCTTTCAGGCGGTCCCATCAGGTATCGGAGGAGAAGTCACAGCTGGAACATCTGCAGCTCAGGATCCTCCGTGCTTACTTCCAGACGCACGGGCCAGCTGCAGGGGGAAGGACATAGCCACAGGTGCGAGAGCTAGGAGATGAGAAAGATGGATCTGGGCTGGGACGTGGCTCGGGAGAACGCTCGCCTAGAATCGGCTACTGAGAATCTGGAGGATTGGCTCCGCCGTAGAGAACCTACCCAGAATCCCCTGCGGGAGAGCCGGGGTTATTGCTCAGTGGTAGAGTCCGTGCTGAACTCACATGGGCTCTGGGTCCATTCCCAATACCACAAAAGGGGAAGGGAGAAGAGAGAGAACTTCCTAAGGGGCCGCATTTGGCTGCAGGCGTGCAAAGAAGACAAAGGATGCCAGATGGGCTTGGCAGGGTGCGGGTTCCAACCACAGCAGGGCCAGGGGCTCAGAGTTCATCCTCCAGGCCTTCATGCCCACAGGTATAGTTGGTACCAGGGGTGGTCCTTAAAAAACCCAGTTAATTTTAAGGGGTTGTAGGTATATATTTAGATTTTATTAATTTACTTATTTATTAAGTTACATATTAATTTTATTTATTTACTTATTACTAATGCCCACAGGTATAGTTGGCACCAGGGATGGTACTTAAAAAACCCAGTTAATTTTTTTTCTTTTTCTTTTTTTTTTTTTCGGAGCTGGGGACCGAACCCAGGGCCTTGTGCTTGCTAGGCAAGCGCTCTACCACTGAGCTAAATCCCCAACCCCAAAACCCAGTTAATTTTTTAAGGGGTATACATTTAGATTTTCTTTATTTACTTATTAATTTTATTATTATCTTGTTGTCATTTGGTTTTTCAAGACAGCGTTTCTCTGTGCAGCCCTGGCTGTCCTGAGATTCATCATGAAAACCAGGCTAATCTTGAACTCAGAGATCTGCCTGCCTCTGCCTCTGAGTGCTGGGATCAAAGGCATGTGCCACCACTGCCCAGTGGATTTTATTTTCATTGCTACTGTCTGTATGTGTGGGTTGGGTCTGTATGTATGTCTGGGCGTCTGTGGGCATGGGGGTGTCAGGATGTCTGTGTGGGCCTGGGTATGGTGGAGGAGCTTAGACCAAGGGATTCACACATGCTAAGCAAATGCTCTACCCAGCATCATGGTTGCTTCTTTTTGTTGTTTAGATTGGTTCGTGTAGCCCAGGTTAGCCTCCAGTTTGTTATGAAGCCAAGTGTGATCTTGTGATCCGTTTGCCTCCACCCTCTGAGTGCCCAGATTACATAGCTCTATGCCCCATTTTACCCAGGGCCTCCTGCAAGATGGGCAAGTACCCTAATAACTTAGTTAATTACTTACCTCTCTACTTTTTTTTTTAGATTTATTTATTTTATGTGTGTGAGCACACTGTCGCTGTCTTCAGACACACCAGTAGAGGGCATCAGTTCCTCATTTCAGATGGTTTTGAGCTATCATGTGGTTGCTGGGATTTGAACTCAGGACCTCTGGAAGAGCAGTCAGTGCTCTTAACCACTGAGCCATCTCTCCAGCTACCTCTCAACTTTTTTGGAGGTTTTTGTTTTTATTTTTTTTAAAGATTTATTTATTTAATGTATATTTATTTAATGTATATGAGTACACTGTAGCTGTCTTCAGACACACCAGAAGAGAACATCAGATCCCATTACAGATGGTTGTGAGCCACCATGTGGTTGCTGGGATTTGAACTCAGGACCTCTGGAGGAGCAGTCAGTGCTCTTACCATTGAGCCATCCCTCCAGCCCTGTTTATTTTGTTTTAAATACAGTTTTACTATACAGCTCTGCCTTGTCCTGGAACTGGCGATGTCAACCAGGCTGTGCTCGAACTCACAGAGATCTGCCTGCCTGTCTCAAAAAATAAGGCACAGAGAATGATTATGGAAGACATCTGACATCAACCTCTGGCCTTCCATGTACTTTATATGTGTGCACTCACGCACGCACGCGCACACACACGCACAGGCTGGAGCCAGGGATGGCTCAACAGTTAAGACCACTTCCTGCACTTCCGGAGGACGCAGGTTCGTTCCTAGCACCCACGTGGTGGCTCACAACCACCCCTGATTCTGATTCCAGAGGAGCTGATTTGTTCTTCTGACCACCACAGGTACCAGGCACGCACACTGTACAAATACACACAGGTAGCCAAAACACTGCCAAAGATTAAATAAACAAATGTTTTTAAAAAGAGTTCAAGGCCATCCTCAGCTACATTGCAAGATTGGGCTACATGAGACCCTGTCTCAAAAGTCAGACAAAAAGAGAGAGAGAGGGCTGGAGAGATGGCTCAGCGGTTAAGAGCACTGACTGCTCTTCCAGAGGTCCTGAGTTCAAATCCCAGCAACCACGTGGTGGCTCACAACCATCTGTAATGAGATCTGATGCCCTCTTCTGGTGTGTCTGAAGACAGCTACAGTGTACTCATAATAAATAAATAAATCTTTAAAAAAAAAGAGAGAGAGAGAGACAGAGACTGAGACAGACAGGAGAGAGAGAGAGAGAGAGGAGGAGGAGGAAGAGGAGAGGGGGAGGGGAAGGAGGGGGAGAGGGAGAGGGAGAAAGAGAGGGAGAGGGAGAGGGAGAGGGAGAGGGAGAAATCTGGTTATGGTGATTTACTTCTGTAGTAGGAGGACTGTCACAAGTTTGAGGCAAAACTTAGCTACCTACTGAGTACCAGGCCAGCTTGGGCTACAAAGAAAGACTGAGACCCAGGTTTAGCTCTCCACCCGATTAAATGAGTAAATAAACAAATCCCAGAGCCAGGCAGACTTACGTGAGTTGGTGAACCAGACTAACACAGAGTTCTGGACCAGCCAGGGCCTGTCTGAACATAAATGAATAACTAACTAGCTAACTAAACAACTAACTAAATAACTAAATAACTAAATAAATAAATGAAAAAAATATTTCTACCTGCGAATCTCAGTGAAAGTTCACATAGTTTGTGCTCTCAGCGCCCCAGACGGTCCCACAGTGTGGCCCTCTCCTTGCAGCCTTCAGCAGGAGTGTGAAGCTGGCTGTTGAGCTTTTGGGAGGGACAGATGGAGGCAGTTTCGGAAGCCGATTGGGCTCTCGGGACTCCAGATAATGAGAGTTGGGACGGAAGCATCAGCACAGGTGCGGAAGAAAACTGGGGGGCTAAGTGAGCAGGACCCGGCTTCCACACACACCTGCCTCCCAGTCACCTCAGGGGGCTGGCATGGAAGGAATCGGTAGAGGAAAAATGGTCCTGTGTGGGATCCTTGGAGTCTGAGGTGCCCAGGGCCATCGTGCCCCTCCCTGGAGAATCTCTCCCTGGCTTTTGACTCACTCTGGCATACAGACAGTGCATTCGGACAGAGAGGTGAAAACAGATCTGGATGAGGACATGGGGTTTTCAACGCGCCATTCATGGAAGCCCAGGATAGCCCGCAGCAGAATAATCACCTTTTGTGTTCCTCCTGCCCTGACTGGGGACAGCTGGGACACGGGAACCGAGAATTGTAAGAAGGATGGCAGCTACCAGGCAATCTTTCTGGTGGGGATACATAGTTTCCTGGGCCTTCCCATAGCTCCCAGGCCACCCACTTCTAAGGGAGCCCCTCCCCCAGCCAGTTCCCTTCCGGAGGGGTGGCTATATTCCAAGGCCCCTGCCAGAAGTCCTCAGCCGCACCTCTCCAGGTATTCCCTGCTTCTGCAGCCTAGAAGCCAGAGAGAAAGCCACTCCTGCAGGGACGTCTGACACTGTGACAGCCTGACTGACTCTTCATGGCCTGCTCAGGGAATAAGGCCTCAGTCCCACAGCCTTCAGCTTCAAACTGACTCCGATACCTGATACCTCGGTGCTGTCCTGTTCTCAGGGATCAGCATCAGAGGTTGCTTCATCCCTGTCCTAAACGGCCATGGTCTTTTTGTTTTTGAGAGACTTTTTCAAACTCCTATGTAGCCAAAGATGACCTTGAACTCAGTTCAAACCTCCTGTTTACACCTCTGAATGCTAGGAGTTTAGGCACTTGCCCCTGCCACATCTGCCTTGCAGGGTGGTTTTAAATATTTTCTTATGCTATGGGTGTTTTGTATAGGCACCACAAACATACCCGGTGTCTAGGAAGGCCATAAGAGCTCATTGGATCCCTTAGGACTACAGTTATAGACCTGAATGGCCATGTGAGCGCTAGGAACCGGACCCTGGTCCTCTGCAAGAGCAGGTGTTCGATCTTAACTACTGATCCAGGGCCCTTGAGTGTTCCCAGAATTCCTTCTAGCCCTGGTGGGGCAGGCGATGACCAGCGTGAAACCCCTCTGTTCTTATTTGCAAAGTGGTCTCATTCTTCCCCTTCTACTTGTTGCCCCGGTGTCTGGCCCACTCCAATGTGCTAGCTATTGCTATGAATGCCCCATCTGCCCTTCAAGAGTCGGATCTCATTCAATAGCGGAACATGGCATAGAGCGTTCAGGAAATGTTTGTTGATTGGCTGAATGAATTTGTGGCTATGAAGCCATAGAATGAAACAGAAGGGTCTCAGGAAGTAGACAGTGAGTTGGCTCAGCAGGTAAAGGTGATTGCTGCCAAGTCTGATGACCCAAGTTCAATTCCCGGGACCCACATGTTGCGAGGAGAGAACACTCTTGCAAGTTGCCCTGTGACTGTCACATGTGCATGCCTGCACACACATAAATAAATGTTTGTTTGTTTTTAAAGAAAGGACTCTGGAGGTCTTCAAAGGAAACTGTTATTACACACAGAGAACACACACACACACACACACACACACACACACAATATTGAAGGATTCATACCTGTGGGGATGTTCTGGGGTCTTTCTGTCCCTTCGTCTCCAGATAATCCAAGTTTCAACCACTGGAACTTTCGGAGGGGGAAGGGCCCCCCAAATGCAGATCAACACAGACTTTTCGTCTTTTCTTTCCGTAGCTGGAAGGAGAGAAGAGGCAATAGCCTTGGCCATGGAGCTGCTGGTGGCCCCAGCCTGTCCGCACCTGACCTTTGGCGCAGAGAGAGGCTAAGGGAGAGTGGAGGTGATCTGTAGTGCTGTGAGCAGCCCGGAGGAAGGGCACCGAGGAAGGGGAGGAGCTAAGAGGCCTGGTGGCCCCGCCTTCCTCTGCCAGCTCCCCTCCGGGCTCAGGTTGCAGAAAAGCCTGAATGGCTCCCTACCCCTCTGTGGGACAGCCGAACATCAGACATGGGTGACGGAGAGTCAGCCTAGGTTACGTTGTGAGATCAAGTTTATCCTCAGCTACCTAGTGAGACCCTCTCGCGCCATAAAGAAATGAAGGTGGGGTGGGGAAAAGGGATTCAGAGCAAGCGGGATGGCTCAGAGGGTGAAGACTTGGCTTCATATGCCTGGCCCATTTAGTTCAATCCTCAGACTCCACATGAGACAGAGAAACCAGGCCGCGGGGCACACTCCTTTAATCCCAGGACTTGAAAAGCAGGTGGATCTTTGTGAGTTAGCAAATTCCAGGACAGCCAGTCTCTGCTATGCAGATACTCTGTCTCAAAAAACAAAAACCAAAAAGCCCCCCAAACAAACAAATCCAAAACACCAACACCAAGAAGAACAAAATAGGGGCTGGGGATTTAGCTCAGTGGTAGAGCACTTACCTAGGAAGCGCAAGGCCCTGGGTTCGGTCCCCAGCTCCAAAAAAAAAAAAAAAAAAAAGAAGAACAAAATAATCTGGTTAGAAGAATTAAAACTTTCCGGGCTGGAGAGATGGCTCAGCGGTTAAGAGCACTGACTGCAGGGGTTGGGGATTTAGCTCAGTGGTATAGCGCTTGCCTAGGAAGCGCAAGGCCCTGGTTTCGGTTCCCAGCTCTGCAAAAAAAAAAAAAAAAAAAAAAAAAAAAAAAGAGCACTGACTGCGGGGCTGGGGATTTAGCTCAGTGGGGGCTGGGGATTTAGCTCAGTGGTAGAGCACTTACCTAGGAAGCGCAAGGCCCTGGGTTCGGTCCCCAGCTCCAAAAAAAAAAAAAAAAAGAAGAAGAACAAAATAATCTGGTTAGAAGAATTAAAACTTTCCGGGCTGGAGAGATGGCTCAGCGGTTAGGAGCACTGACTGCAGGGGTTGGGGATTTAGCTCAGTGGTAGAGCGCTTGCCTAGGAAGCGCAAGGCCCTGGTTTCGGTTCCCAGCTCTGCAAAAAAAAAAAAAAAAAAAAAAAAAAAAAAGAGCACTGACTGCGGGGCTGGGGATTTAGCTCAGTGGGGGCTGGGGATTTAGCTCAGTGGTAGAGCGCTTACCTAGGAAGCACAAGGCCCTGGGTTCGGTCCCCAGCTCTGAAAAAAAAGAACCAAAAAAAAAAAAAAAAAAAAAAAAAAAAAAAGAGCACTGACTGCTCTTCCAGAGGTCCTGAGTTCAATTCCCAGCAACCACATGGTGGCTCACAACCATCTGTAAAGAGATCTGATGCCCTCTTCTGGTGTATCTGAAGACAGCTACAGTGTACTTATATATAATAAATGAATAAATCTTTAAAAAAAAAAGAAGGATCACAGCATGGATCATACCTCATAAAAAGAAGAATTAAAACTTTCCCCTTTGTGAGCGTTTTGCTTGCATATAGGTCTCTGATCACATTCATGCCTAGTGTCTTTGGGGACAAGAGAAGGGTTGGATCTCTAGAGACTGGGGCTGCAGTCAGTTGTGAGCGGCCCTGTAGGCCCTGGGACTAGAACCTGGGTCCTCTGCAATAGTAACAATCTCTCTAACCACTGAGCCATCTCTCTAACCCTCCCTATATATTTTATTTATGCATATGTATGTGTGCCTGCATAAGTTTATGTGCATCTTGTACCTGCTGGGACTGGAGTTAGAGATGGTTGTGAGCTGCCATGTGGGTGCTGGGAACCAGACCGAGGCCATCTAGGATCATCAAACCTTCTAAATGTTGACCATCTCTCCTGTCCCTTTCTCTGTGCAGTCCTGGCTGTCCTGGAACTCACTCTGTAAACCAGGCTGGCCTCAAACTCAGAGATCCACCTGCCTCTACCTCCAAGTGCTGGGATTAGAGATGCATGCTACCCACTGCTGCCACCACTACACGGCTATTTTTAAAGGGTCATTTGTGTATTTGTGTGTGTGTGTGTGTGTGTGTGTGTGTGTGTGTGTGTGTGTGTATTAGTGTATGCCATGTGCAAATAAATGTTTGAGGAGGCCCTGAGAGGTCAAATCCCCTGTAGCTGGACTTACAGGTGGTTTGTAAGCTACCCCAAATGGGTGCCGGGAACTCAATTCAGGTCCTCTGGAAATGCAAGACGTGCTCTTAATCACTGAGCCACCTCTCCAGTCTGTCTCCCTCTTCGTGTGGATTCCAGGGATTGAAGGAAGCTCCTCAGACTGTGAGGTAGGCGCTTTTGTCTGCTGAGTCATCTCAACGGCTCCCTCTTACTATATAACCCAGGCTGGCTTCAAACGTGATCCTCCTGCGTCAGTCTCCCAAGTACTGTGACTTTAGGAGTGTGTCACACACACACACCCGCGCCCCTTCCTGCCTTACAAATCTCTGGCTTCCCCTGCAGTCCTGTTAGGTTACCCCAGTTTAGGGAGAAATGGGGATGTGAGTTCGAAGCACAGGTTAACCCTGGTAGTCCATCTCCAGCCCTCCTCATTCTGTTCCCAGCACAACTAGCAAACAGAATGGCAGATAACAAGCCTGCCAAGGCCGGGGTCCCAAGGCCGGGGTCCCAAGACCAGGCCCCGACTCCTAGGAACCGTTAGCCCGTCTGTAATTCCTGCCAGGAGAGGTGCTGCAGACACCTACATCTAATAGCCGTGGATTCCCTCCTCCCAACCAGTGCTGACCCCATCATGTACTTGTTTGAGCATGTCAATGCTCTCACAGGCCAAGGCTAATCTTAGCCTGGCATCCTCAGGGTCCTGCCTGGCCCACCTCACCAGCCTCGTAGGCTCCTCTCCCAGGACCCGGGCTCCAGGCACTTAGCATTTCTGCAGGCTCACCTGAGTGTCCTCCATCTTGGCTCACACAGTTGCCTCTGCCTAAGCAGAGCTCCGTGTCCACTTCCCATAAAACGAACGTAGGGAGCATCGCCCCTCGGAGGTACTCGGGTGAATAGTTTGTCCTTTGGTATTTGTGCCAAGACGAACTAAAACCAAAGCCCGCACAAGGTCCTGAGTTTTATTTTCAGTGTCTCAAAAATAAAATAAGAAATCAAAGCTGGGTGGGGAGGAGGGTGGCCCGCCTATAGTCCTAGCACTCAGCGGCAGAGGCAGGAGGATTCTGCAGTTTGTTTGAGCCAGGATCTCGCTAAGTAACTCTGGCTGGCCTGGAATCGGCCTCAAACTCAGAGAGATCCACCTGCCTCTGCCTCCTGAGTTGTTGGGAGTTTTATGTTGTTTGTTTACGGCAGGCCGTCAGACACACCAGAAGAGGCCATCAAATCCATTATAGATGGTTGTGAGCCACCGAGTGGTTGCTGGGAATTGAACTCAGGACCTCTGGAAGAGCAGTCGGTGCTCTAACCACTGAGCCATCTCTCCAGCCCCTCATTTGTTTGTTTGTTTGTTTGTTTGTTTGAGATAGAGGCTCACCATGTAACGCTGGACAGCCTGGAACTCACAGAAATCCACCTGCCTCCCTACTGTGTGTACCTTCACAGCCAGCAGTGGGAGGATTCTGATTCGTTAGGCCAGCCAAGGATACATAGTAAGACCCTGTTGTCCCCCTAAAAAAGTTACATGAATATAGCCACTGGGGGAAAATGTTGTTGCCTAAGATAAGAGGTGACAAAAAATATGGAGGCTGAGACAGAAAATTTACTCTAGCCCAGAGTTCAAGGCTAGACCGAGCAACATCATAAGACGACTGCTCTAAAAAGTAAAATAAACAAAACGAAAAACCATAGTCCGGGAGCATGGTTAATCTATCCAAAGTAAAAAAAAAAAAAGAAACATTGAAGCTGGAAAAATGGCTCAGCACATAAATGCACGCATGTGCCTTATACCCAAATAGATGAGTTAGATCCCTGGGACCCACAGGATGGAGAGACAGCTGACTTCCAAAAGTTGTCCTCCAACCGCCACATGCATGTTGTGGCATGTGTGTACTCCCTCAATACACACAAATGTTTTTTTTTTTTAATCAGTTAACATAAAATGGGGGTGTGGTGACTTACACCTTGCAATCCTGGTACTAGGAAAGCTAAGCTAGGGAAATTGTTATTTATTTAAGGTCAGCCTACAATAGTTGTAGGTTGGTGGTTCACAACCATCTGTAAAGAGATCCGACGCCCCCAGCTCCGGGAAAAAAAAAAAAAAAAGAACCAAAAAAAAAAAAAAAAAAAAAAAGAGAGAGATCCGATGCCCTCTTCTGGTGTATCTGAAGACAGCTACAGTGTACTTATATATAATAAATGAATAAATCTTAAAAAAAATAGTTGTAGGTTAGCCTAGGCTATGTAGCAAGCTCCTGTCTGAAAAAGCAAAAATCGATATTTCCCTGGTAGAAGAAATACCATGATCAGGAATGTGTGTGGGTTCCCCCCCTTCCTTTCTTTCTTCCTTTCTTTTTTTCAGGAAAGTGTCTCCTCCATTGCACTGCAAATATGCCAACCCCTGCAGGTTCCCCAGATTTGAGAAACAGGACTGCAGGATTGGTGGTTGTGGGGCTTTGTGTTATTCCCCCATTAAGAATAAAGTAAGATAAAATTATGATAAATAAGTGAGGAAGGGGGGCTGCAGCCACAAACACCTTTAATCCCAGCACCCTGAGGCAGGGGCAGGTAGATCTCTATGAGTTCAAGGCCAGCCTGGTCCACACAGTGAGTTCGAGAAATACACAGAGAAACCCTGTCTTGAAATACAAAGTACAAAAAATATGAATAAATAAAATAGACAAATAAATGAACTTGACTTGCTTTTGACAGGCAGGGGTTGATCATAACTGAAGAGTTTACCCCTAGGGACAAGCTGTTGAAGAAGTTCCAGGCATATATTTTCTCTTGACACCTAATTAATGCCTCTTTAAGTCTTCACTTGGCAAGAATCCCCCAGCTGTTTCTAAGAAAGTCCCTGTGTCTTCCAAAGTATCTCTCCAGGGTCCCCTCAGGCTGGTGATGACTCTTAGCGGATGGAGCTGTGAGCTTCCTTCTTCCAGCAGCACAGCTCTGAACACACAGTGAGAATGGGGAGAAAGAGAGAAACTATGGCCGACCAGGTTTTAATGTGCAAAGTCCAGCCTCGGTGGCCCAGGCCTTTTGTCACTGACTGAGGCCAGAAGACTGTGAAGTCCTGGTTTGCCAAGTCACAGAGTGAGTTTGAGGCCAGGAAGAGCAATTTAATAAAACTATCTTAAAATAGAAAAAGAAAAGAAAAGGAAAGAAGGCTGGGGTTAAAGCTTAGAGCGCTTGCCTAGAATCTCCCAATGAGGGGCTGGGGGCGTGGCTGCCTAGAATCCCCGAGGGGCTGGGGGCGTGGCTCAGTGGTAGAGCACTTGGCTAGTTTTCAGGAAGCCCCAAGTTTTCCGCAGGGAAAAGAAATAAAACTTAAATAGGAGCCCGGTGTGGTGACATAGACCTTTAATCAGCATAGATCTTTAATCTCTGGAGGCAGAGGTAGGCAGATCTCTGAATTTGAGAGCAGCTTGGTCTAAGGATGGAGCAAGTTCCAGGACAGCCATGGCTACACAGAGAAACGCTGCCTTGAAAAACAAAAACAACAAACGAAACAAAAACCGAAGACAAAAACCCAAAACAAAACCAAAAATCCCTAAACAACAGCAAAACCCCTAACCAACCGAACAAATAAAAACCTAGAATAGGAATCACGTGGGGTATCTTTACAACTAAAACCCAGATTCTGATCGTTGATCCAGATGAGGTTTGAGGCCACAGGTCTAATGTGCCGCTGATGGGCTCCACCCAAGATTGAGAGAAGTAGAGGGATTTCAGGTGGGAGGGCGATCTATTCAGTAATATAAGAACACCAACACCGGGTAGAGTCAGCCCCTTACTCTGCGCCCGGCTGCATCCCAGGGAGCACCATGGGGCCCAGCTGTCTACTCTTCCTGTGTCTCCTGCTGTGCGGAGGCCCAGAACTGTGCTATCCCCAGACTCAATGGCTTTTACCGGGTGGAACCCCCACCCCAGCGGGGTCCTCATCACCTGTGGAGGTGGAGTGTAAGGAAGCTGAGCTAGTGGTGACTGTCCGTAGAGACCTTTTTGGCACAGGGAAGCTCGTGCAGCCCGGGGACCTCACCCTTGGCTCAGAAGGCTGTCAGCCGCTCGTAGCAGTGGATACTGACGTAGTCAGGCTCAACGCCCAGTTGCATGAATGCAGCAGCGGGGTGCAGGTGAGGCGTGGCATCCTTGGGCTTGCTTAGGGCAATGGATGCTGGGGGGTGATCTGGTGATGGAGCTGTTAAGGGATGGGATTGTCTCCTTTCACTGTGACTAGAGAGTGGTTATTGAAGGAAGATGGCGCTGGGGGTGGTTGTATCCCCTGGAACTGGGGTTAGGGACAGTTGTGAGCCACTATATGGGGGCTGGAATTGAACTCAAGTGCCCCTAATCACTTGATATGCTCTCTCTAACCCAGTGCTCTGATTTTACTGGCCAGCAGAGGGCAGGTTGACCTGGGTCTTGCCTGCCTTCCTAGGCTGGATTCCCTGTACCCTCCCATGGGCTAGGCAAGCATCCACAGGGCATGTGGTTTGGACCTGGTTAACACTATACCTTCGTTTCAGGTGACAGAAGACGCCCTGGTGTACAGCACCTTTCTGCTCCACGACCCTCGCCCTGTGAATGGCCTGTCTATCCTAAGGACTAACCGGGTGGAGGTCCCCATTGAGTGCCGATACCCCAGGTCAGTGTGGAATGGATGAGCTGCTGGGTTCCTGGATTTGGAATATGGCTGCCTGCAAGGAGGAAGTTTGCTCTGACAAGGGTGCTTTTCTGCAGCTGTGCTGATTATTGTCCCATGTGTGAATGGTTAGACAGCTGCTGGAGGAAAATCTGAGGCCAGGTCTGTATCAAGGGACTGATTGCCTTTTGGAGGAGGAGAGAAATGAAGTTGGCACAGGATTCTATGAAGCCCAGGCTCGAACTTGGATCCTTCTGCCTCCACCTCCTAAATGCTGGGTTAGAGCCTGTATAGGCTAGCAGATTTGGCTCTGTTCTGTGTTGTCACAGGATGACCTGGAATTGTGTAGCCTAGCTGACCTTGAACTTGATGATATACCTTAACCTCTCAGTGCTGGGATTAAAGGACTTCACCACCCCTGCCTGGCTAAAACAGCTTTCTAGGTGAATTCTATAGATGACAATCTCTTGTCACAGTGTTGAATATGCCTGGCTGGGACAGTCTGGCCATGACTCTGCCCTAATCTTATGTCTCAGCCTCTCCAGCTCTGGGATTACAGGTATGGGTCAGTTGTCATACCCATCTTAGACATCCTCTTGGGGATCTGGACTGGATACTTCATTGTGTCTGGTTGTCCTTTGAATGTTTGGGGTTTTTTTTTTTTTTTTCTTTTTTTTTGGAGTTGGGGACCGAACCCAGGGCCTTGCGCTTGCTAGGCAAGTGCTCTACCACTGAGCTAAATCCCCAACCCCATGAATGTTTGTTTTTGAGGGTGTCTTAACTATGTAGACAGAGCTGTTATCATAGTCACAGTGATGCCCCTGCCTCCGCCTTTCTGGAGTGCTGGGATGAAAGACCTGTTCCACAATTATGCAGGGGGAGGGCTTTTGGTTTTGTTGGGGGTTAGGGGACAGGGTTTCACTATACTTTATACTTGGTTAGCGTGGCATTTGCTTTGTAGACCAGGGTAGCTTTGAACTTGTGATTCTCCTGCTTGGACCTTCTGAGTGCTGGGACTACAGGCGTGTATTACCTACACATGGTCTATGATGTGCTGGGGGTGGAGTGTATGCTAGGCAAGCACTTTATCAACTATGTCTCCAGCATGTCCTTTTTGAAATGGGAGTCAGAATGGGGCACTCCCAGTCTTGCCCCGGCCTCCAGAGTGATGGGTGTTAACAGCCCTGCAACTTCTGTCTTCCGTTTGCCTTTTACCAGGGCCTAAGTAGATAAGAGATTGGATTTCAGCTTACTTAATGGAGTTTCTACCTTCAGCCCTGTCTTTCCATGCTTCAGTGTCTGTCCCCACGGTTGAAATGTTTGGTTGCTGTCAGATGTAGGCATTCAGGGGGTAAAGGAACCGGCCCAGCCTTTGGGGACCTTGGCCGGGCTACTGAGTTTATCCATCTCTGAGGTCTCTGTAATTGGGTAGGGATATTATAATGTCCCAAAGCCCACATCCATGTGCTCCAGGATGGGGTTCTATGGAAGCACCTGCTGTCTTTTTTTCACAGGCAGGGCAATGTGAGCAGCCACCCTATCCAACCCACCTGGGTTCCCTTCAGCGCTACTGTGTCCTCGGAGGAGAAACTGGCTTTCTCTCTTCGTCTGATGGAGGGTGAGTCAGAGGGCTGGAGGAGTTGGTAGGGGAATGCAGATGCCTCTGGGCTGTCTCTAGCCCCTCTCTGTGCCCCTTCAGAGGACTGGAATACTGAGAAATCATCTCCCACCTTCCACCTGGGAGAGGTAGCCCACCTCCAGGCGGAAGTCCAGACCGGAAGCCACCTGCCTCTGCAGTTGTTTGTGGACCACTGCGTGGCCACGCCTTCACCGTTGCCAGGCCAGAACTCCTCCCCCCATCACTTCATCGTGGACTCCCATGGGTGAGGCCCGGACTGCTTTCTGGGGAGTCATTTTATTGTCCTTTGGCTTTAAGTATCTTATTAGCATATGTTAACAGATGAATTTGGTGTTATAACATTTTCATATGTGAGCATTTTGGTCAGATTCACTCTTCATCTTTTGCTCTCAAGTAGATTTCTTTTCACAAAATTCCTTCAACTTTGATGTCAAAAGTCCTTGTCTCACTCAGCCCTTTGAGTGTTAGGATCACAAAGTGTGAGCTACTCTGTCTGGTGTGACTGTTAAGCTGTTAAAAACTTGGCACACTTGGAAAGTGGGAGCCTCAACTGAAGTAACTGTGGGCATTTTCTAGGTTACTAATTGAGGTAGGAGGATCCAGCCTACTGGAGCAGGTGGGCCTGGGCTATATAAGAAATGTAGGGGGGTTGGGGATTTGGCTCAGTGGTAGAGCGCTTGCCTAGGAAGCGCAAGGTCCTGGGTTCGATCCCCAGCCCCGGAAAAAAAAAAAAAAAGAAAAATGTAGGGGTTGGGGATTTGGCTCAGTGGTAGAGTGCTTACCTAGGAAGCGCAAGGCCCTGGGTTCGGTCCCCAGCTCGGGGGTGGGGGGGTGGGGTGGGGAATGTAACTGAGAGGCTGGCGCAGCAGTTAAAGAGCACTGGCTGCTCTTCTGGAGGACCCAGGTTCAATCCCCTGCACTCACTCAAACCCCAGACAGCTCACAACTGTCTGTAACTCCAGTTCCAGGGAATCCAACACATATGCAGGCAAAACATCAATGCACAAAGAATAAAATAATTTAAAAAAATGTTAACTTGAGGGCTGTAGAGATGGCCCAGTGGTTAAGAGCACTGACTGTTCTTGCAAAGGTCCGGAGTTCAATTCCCCAAAAATGTTGACTTGAGCAAGCCTTAAGTTACTTTCCTTCTGGTCTGCACTTCAGTTCCTGCTCTCTAGGTACCTTGAGTTCCTACCTTGGTTTCCACCAGTGATAAACCTGTAAGCCAAACAAATGCTTCCCCGCAAGTTGCTATTGGTCAGTTATGGTTTTTTTCAAGATAGGATTTCTGTGTTGCCTTGGCCGTCTGGGACTTTCTATAGATCAGGCTGGCCTCGAGCTTAGAGATCTGCCTGCCTCTGACTCCAAAGTGCTGGGATTAAAGACTCACACCATCACCAGCCAGCTGCATATTGGTCAATTTTTTTTTTTTTTAGTTCTTTTTTTTTGGAGCTGGGGACCGAACTCAGGGCCTTACGTTTCCTAGGCAAGCGCTCTACCACTGAGCTAAATCCCCAACCCCCAATTTTTGTATTTAAAGATTTATTTTATTATATATAAGTACACTGTAGCTGTCTTCAGATACACCAGAAGAGGGCATCAGATCTCTTTACAGATGGTTGTGAGCCACCATGTGGTTGCTGGGATTTGAACTCATGACCTCTGGAAGAACAGTCGGGTATTCTTAACCACTGAGCCATCTCTCCAGCCCCAATTTTTGTATTTAATGTATGAGTTTCTGCATGTACACCTGCAAGACAGAGGGCCCAAGACTTCACTACAGATGGTTGTGAGCCACCATGTGGTTTGCTGGGAGTCGAACTCAGGACCTCTGGAAGAACAGCCAGTGCTCTTAGCCCCCCCAATCCCCCCCCGAAAGGCATCTCTCCAGCCCTACTGGTCAATTTTTAAATCACAGCAACAGAGAGCAAACTAAGACACCTGGCTTCCCGTCCCCTTTGGTAATGAGATCACCTTAGCTGTTTTATTCTATCCTTCTCTTCTTCCCTTCCAAGATGCCTTGTGGACGGTCTATCTGAGAGCTTTTCAGCATTTCAAGTCCCTAGACCCCGGCCAGAGACTCTGCAGTTCACAGTGGACGTATTCCATTTCGCCAACAGCTCCAGAAATACGGTAATTTTCCCACAGCCAAGCCTAAGCCTGAACCTCCCTTAGTCTGCCTTAATGTTCTGCTGCTCCACACTTGCTTCCTTTTTTTTTTTTTCTTTTTTCTTTTTTTTCGGAGCTGGGGACCGAACCCAGGGCCTTGGCGCTTGCTAGGCAAGCACTCTACCACTGAGCTAAATCCCCAACCCCCACTTGCTTCCTTTAAGCTAACAGCTGACCGTGGTGGAAATAAAGTAACAAAGGTAGATGAAGTTATGGGTTCAGAGAGGCCCTGGCAGGTAAGGGTTTGTGCTGCTTAAACTTGAGAACTGGTTAAAATAGGGGCTGGAGAGATTGCTTAGTGGTTAGGAGTATCAGCTGCTCTTTCAGAGGACGGGAGCCCCCATGGTGGTTCGACCATCTGTAATTCCAGTTCTAAGGGATCCGATGCTCTTTGGCTTCCTTAAGCACCAGGCATGCATTGTAGCTCACGGACATACATGCAGGCAAAACACACGGTAATATTATCATTAGTAATAATAAAAAGCTTAATAGCTGGCACACATGCAGGGTAACACAAACTGTTAATGTCAGCACTCCAGAGGTAGAGGCTGGTGGATCTCGAGTTCAAGGCCAGCCAAGGCAATGTAGTGAGACCCTGTCTCCCTCCACCTAGAACCCCTAAAACAACAAGTTCAGTCCCAAGCTTGAGAGGATGGCTCAACAGCTAAGAACTCCTATGGAAGACGAATTTGGTCCCAGGACCCGCTGCTGTGCTTTGGCTGTGAGTGATGTCTCAAAAGGGTGAACGCTAAGCTGTGCCTAGAGCTCTATAGTAGCGCTTGTGTAGACTGTCCTGGCTGGCCTTGAACTCAGATCCGCCTACCTCTTACCTTTGCTGGGACTGCCTGGCTCTTTTTTTTTTTTTTTTTTTTTGGACAAGATCTCACTTCACGACTATGTCTGGCCTTGCACTGTAGTCCAGGCTGGCCTTAAACTCGGATCTGCCTGCCCTGCCTCCTTGAATGCCTGTGCCATTACATCTGGCGTCCTGCGATATTCAAAAAGTCATTGACCCCTCTTCAAACTCACAACTCTTTCAGGTTTACATCACCTGCCATCTCAAAGTCGCTCCAGCTAACCAGATCCCCGATAAGCTCAACAAAGCCTGTTCCTTCAACAAGACTTCCCAGAGGTGAGGAGACCAGGCTCTCAGTGTGTGTAGGCACCCAGAAGGCTATTCACATCGACCTCTCTTCAATAACACAATGGCAAACATTGCCCCTATCTGAGCTTAATTAAGCCTTTTGTCTTGTTACTCAGTTGGTCGCCAGTAGAGGGCGATGCTGACATCTGTGATTGCTGCAGCAATGGCAACTGTAGTAATTCAAGCTCTTCAGAGTTCGAGACCCATGAACCAGCCCAGTGGTCCACGCTAGTTTCTCGAAACCGCAGGCACGGTATGTCGCAGGCATGGGACATTTATTCCTCTTCCTCTTTAAGACATCTGCTGTCACTTCCTTTTCCTCCATTGAGATGGTTGACTTAGGGAATGTCTTCTGGGTCTGATAAATAGTGAATCTCAAGTGGGAGGGAGGGTGCTGAGTGTTTCTTCCCAGTGGCTTGTGGGGTAGTTCTGTCAACTTTTAGAGTCTCTCAAGACATTATGGGGTAGGAGAGCACGTGTGGATGATTGGTGATCCCTTATCCAAATCCACGGAGGCAGTGCTCTGCCAACTTTGAACCCTTGGGAATTTGACACAAGTTGAGAGAGATGGCTTACATCTGTCACCCCAGTCCTGGGGAGGTTAAGACAAGAGAAAGACAGTTCAAGGATAGCCTGGGCTACATAGGGAAACCCATGAAACCAAACATGAAAGGCTGGGAGAAAGGCTTTGTGTTAGAGCCCCCTGCCTAGAATCCCCCAGTGAGGGGCTGGGGGCGTGGCTCAGTGGTAGAGCACCTGCCTAGAATTCCCCAGTGAGGGGCTGGGGCGTGGCTCAGTGGTAGAGCACCTGCCTAGAATCCCCTAGTGAGGGGCTTGGAAGTATGGTTCATCAAGTAGAGCTCTTGTCTAGCATTCCTGAGGACCTTGGTTTGATTCTCCAGCACTAAGCACAAAACAAAAACCTTCCCCATATTCTGGTTTTTCACAGTGACGGATGAAGCTGATGTCACTGTAGGGCCCCTGATATTCCTTGGAAAAGCAAATGACCAGGCTGTGGAGGGCTGGACCTCTTCTGCTCAAACCTCTGTGGCTCTCGGCTTAGGCTTGGCCACAGTGGCATTCCTGACCCTGGCTGCTATTGTCCTTGGTGTCACCAGGAAGTGTCACACCTCTTCCTACCTTGTATCCCTTCCTCAATAAAAGAAGCTCAGTTCTGAGTGTGGTTTAACGCCTATGTCTGAGGTGGGGCGCCTTGGGATTGTTGGTTGTATCGGGGGCAGGGTGACTAGACGTCACATTGCACACGTGTGCTAACCGCGTAATGCAGTAAACACAGCTGGACCTCTGGCGAGCCGCCATCTAGATGGTGAGAGGCTAAGCTGGTTTGTGTACTTATGTAGACTTGTAGTTCCTGCTTTGGGCAACATAGCTGTCCAGGAGTAGCTGTGTGATGTGACTCCAAGAGATCAATACGGAGATGGGAGTTGTTGAAAGAGCCAGGTAGGCTCTCAGACTGACTCCTTAGGGTATCAAGGAATCCTGTTACACTGCCCACGAATCTGACTCTAGTGGGGTAGGGAAGGAAAGGGGACCTCTTGTTCCCTTCCTTCAGGTCAGCAGATGGAAAGTTACCTATCTAAAGCCAGGAGCAGTGACTCATGCCTTTGATCTTAACCCTTGGGGAGGTAGAGACTGGAGGATCCAGGAGTTCAGGGTCATTTTTGGACTTTGAGCAGTTGGAGGCTTTTCTAGGCTATGCATGACCCTGTTTTAGATCGATGGATAGACAGACAGATACAACAAATCTGAGGCTACATAGATGGCTCAGTGAATAAGACACTATTCTTGTAGAAGACTACGGGCTCAGGTCCCAGCACCCACATAGCATACCTCTCAGCCATCTATAACTTCCATTCCAGCGGATCTGATTGGTTCTCCTGACCTCCATGGGCATTTTGCTTTCTGTGGAAGCAAAGCACTGATAGGCATAAGTGTATAGGTGCTGGAGAGAGGCTCAGAGGTTAGGACCCGATTTCAGATCCTAGCACTCACATCCATTGGGTCACAATGTATGCTGGGATCCATGTGTACCTCCAGCTCCAGGTGACTTGATGCCGTCCTCTGGCTCCGTGAACACCTATGTGTACAGATACGTACACATAAATACTTAAAAACTCTACATAACAAGCTCAAAGCTGAAAAAATATTCTAATTAGGCTGTCTATTGTAGTTCTGGGTGGTCACCAAGGTGTATGGGGTAGAATTTCTGGAGGTTTATGGTTGTGGGTCCTGAGGAGTCGCTGGTAGTTGGAGGCCTCAGGAAGGGTGGCTGGGATTTCCTTTGGTTTCATTAAAAGCTACCTCAGCATCTCTTGTTTTTATTCCTAAGACCAGTGGAAGAATTACTTCCCTCCCGTGGGGTTTGAAACTCCACTTAGTGGGCCAACTACCACTTGGCGTAGCTATTTAAGTCAGGGTTTCTCTGCGTAACTTTTGCCATTCCAGCACTCCCTCTGTTGTAGACCAGCAGCCGGGACTCAAACTCGGATACGCGTGCCTCTGCCTTATGATGGCTGGGATTTAAGATTGGTGCTGCCGCCGCCAGGCACACACAGCCTTTCTTTTTGTAAGACTGGGTAGAATCCAGGGCCTCGGCACATGCTAAGCAAGTGTCCCACCACTGAGCTACACTCCCAATCCTTTCCTTTGAGACAGCATCTCCTGTATCCCAGCTAGACTCATCACTGAGGACAACCTTGTTTCCTGGTGCATTTGCTTCTTTCTCCCAAGAGCTAGAGCTCCCAGCATGCACCATACTAGGCTCAGCCTTTCTAACAACTGGATGTGACACTTGGGGCTTTAAGGGGACAAATGAACATTTGCCTGCTAGGCACAGTCGTTAGGTGTAGACCTATGGGAACCAGAAGATGCTGGTATATAGCAGCTGGGGGCAGGGTCACACTCAAGGCAGGTGCATGACTGGGCTTGGGCTGGAGCTGAAGTTAGGAGCAGAATGCTTGCTTAGCATGCACAAAACGGGGGTTGGGGATTTAGCTCAGTGGTAGAGCGCTTGCCTAGCAAGCGCAAGGCCCTGGGTTCGGTCCCCAGCTCCGGAGGGGGGAAAAAAAAAAAAGAAAAGCATGCACAAAACGGATTTCTCCAACTTTTTGAGATGCAGGTCTCACTAAACCAAGCCTAGCCTTAAACTCCTGAGTTCCCCAACTCCCCACCTCCATCTCCTAAGTGCTAGTATTATAAACCTGTGTCACCACATGACTCCAGGTGACTATATATAGAGCAAGATTGATTCTTGGTCTACTGTGGAGGGGAAGGCCTTGGTACTCCAGTGTTGTCCAGAAATGTGACTTGTAGCAAAGGCTGTGGGGGTGTCAAAGATTAGATCAGGCTAGGGAGATGGCTCAGCTGGAAAAGATACTTGCCGGCAGATCTCTGAGTCTGAGGCCAGCCTGGTCTACAGAGTGAGTTCCAGGGCAGCCAGGATTACCCAGAGAAACCCTGTCTTGAAGAAACAAACGTATTTTTTGGAGGCAGTAAATTTTGGAGGTGTTTGCTGTGAAGGATGAAAACTTGAGTTAGGTCCCAAGGACCCAAATGGTAGAGGGAAATTGCCTGCCCCAAGTCAGTTAGTCTATGTCTGACCTCTATATGTGACCTCCATATAAAAATACACAGAAAAAGATTTTTCAAAATATTTTAAGATTTTATATGTAGGGCTGGAGAGATGGCCCAGCGGTTAAGAGCACTGACTGCTCTTCCAGAGGTCCTGAGTTCAATTCCCAGCAACTGCATGGTGGCTCACAACCATCTGTAATGGGATCTGATGCCCTCTTTGGCTGTGTCTGAAGACAGCGACAGTGTACTCACATACATAAAATAAATAAATCTTAAAAAAAAAAAAGATTGGGCTGGAGAGATGGCTCAGCGGTTAAGAGCACCCGACTGCTCTTCCAGAGGTCATGAGTTCAATTCCCAGCAACCACATGGTGGCTCACAACCATCTGTAAAGAGATCTGATGCCCTCTTCTGGTGTATCTGAAGACAGCTACAGTGTACTTATATATAATAAATGAATAAAAAAAATAAAAAAAAAAAAAGCCTTAAAAAAAAAAAGATTGTATGTGTATGTTGCCTGCTTTGTATGCCTGTGGGCCATCATGTGTGTTTGCAGTGCCAGAAGAGGGCGGGTCGTGAACCACCATACGGATGCTGTAAAGCACACCCAGGTCCTCTGAAAGAGCAGCCTAAGGCCAGAACTGGGCATTGCATTTCCTGAAGCTGGAGTCCCGGATGGACCTGAGCTGCCCCATGCAAATGCTGTGAACCAAACTTGGGTCTTCCAGAAGAACAGGATGTGCTCTTAACAGCTGAGCCCTCTCTCCAGGCCCCAGTAGGCACTGTTCTATGTGATTCCCGGGGACATGCTGGGGACCATTTCTTTAATGAAACTTCATTTGTTCCTTGTCTTCAAGTTTCTGAGTGTTGTAACCGTCTGAGAACGTGTCTTTCATTCAACTCTTTCATTTCCTCATAACAGAGAGGAAGTAGCTGTGTCTGGGGTACAGAGGAAGTTCGACAAGGATTTGAGTGCAGGTGGGTCTGCTGAGCTTCAGCTGAAAAGCTCTCCCATCCCCGGGAGAGGCAGCCTCCACCAGTGATAGTTAGGCAATTGAAAAGAGCAGTGTGACTGGAGAGGTGTCTCAGTGGTTAAGAGCACTGACTGCTCTTCCAGAGGTCCTGAGTTCAAATCCCAGCAACCACATGGTGGCTCCCAACCATCTGTAATGGGATCTGATGCCCTCTTCTGGTGTGTCTGAAGAGAGCAACAGTGTGCTCACATACATAAAAATAAAATAAAGACTTTAAAAAAAAAAAAAGAGCAGTGGCCAGGCAGTGGTGGTGCACGCTTTTAATCCTGGCACTCGAGTAGCAAAAGCAGGTGGATCTCTGAGTTCAAGGCCAGCCTGGTCTACAGAGTGAGTTCTGGACGGCCAGGGCTACACAGAGAAACCTTGTCCTGGAAAACCAAAACCAAAACGGAGCAGTGTGGATATACGGGAGAGGGCAGAGTCTCTGTTCTGGCTGTACAATTTCCCTTAACTGATGAGGAAGGTAGATTATGCTCACTTAGGAGCGGAACGATGTGTTCCTAAGACACACATCAAAGGTGGCAAGGTGGGGATTAGCCTGTCATTACTCAGAGGTGAAATGATGTGTACCCTGGGTTAGTGTGATGGCTCAGTGCTTGAGGGACCGAGTTCAATCCCTGGTTCCCAAAAGGTGGATTTGGGCAAGGTGTCCTCTCACCTACGCACACGCACGCGCACACGCACGCGCACGCGCGCGTACACACACACACACACACACACACACACACACACACACACGGGGGGGGGCAGGCCTGGTTTTCTGGTTTTGTCTTGTTTTAGCCCTGATCGTCCTGGAACTCACTCTGTAGACCAGGCTGGCTTGGAACTTGGAGATCCACCTGTCTCTGCTTCTTAAATGCTGGGACTAAAGGCAACACCACCGCTACACTGCTTGCTTGCCTCCTTCCTTCCTGTCTGTCTGTCTGTCTTTCTTCCTTTCTTTCTTTCTTTCTTTCTTTCTTTCTTTCTTTCTTTCTATATATTGGTTATTTAATTACCTTTCAAATGTCATCCCCTTCTCCATTTCCCCTCTGCAAACCCCCATCCCATCCCCCCTCCCCCTGCTTCTATGAGGGAGCTCCCCCACCCACCTACAGGCTAGCATTCCCCTATGCTGGGGCATTGAAGCGTCCATAACTTTATTTTTTTAATTGACATATAATTTCATGTTTCTACTCCATCCCTCTTGTAACTTATACTCCTCAGAAAGATATACCTCACCGTATTGTTTACTGAGACAATTTAACACCTTTAAAAGGGCTTATTTTATGTGTGCAAGCGTCTTGCCCGCATGTGCATTTGTGCACCATGTTCTCCCAGAGCCTGAGGAGGCCACAGAAAGGTGGCCTTGGAACTGGAGGTACATACAGATGGTTGTGCGCTGTCATGTGGGTACTGGAAACTGAACTCAAGTCCTCTACACAGTAGCAAGCACTGTTAACCACTGAGCTGTCTCTCTTCAGCCTCTAGAATTCTTTAACTATCCCTCAGCCCCAGACAGAGTCTCATTGTGTAACCCTGGCTGTCCAGGAACTCACTCTGTAGACTAGGCTGGCCTCGAAGTCAGAGATCCACCTGCCTCTGCCTGTACTGGAAAGTTTATTAGCTTTTAAGGTTGTTACAAGTCACACTCTTTGGGCAATGTGAGACATGTGGTGTTTTCTCTACAACCTTTAGAGATGTTAACTTGTAAGCCAACCAATAATGCCATATAGACCCATCATAAAGAAACATAATTGTGGGGGTTGGGGATTTAGCTCAGTGGTAGAGCACTTGCTAGGAAGCGCAAGGCCCTGGGTTCAGTCCCCAGCTCCGAAAAAAAAGAACCAAAAAAAAAAAAAAAAAAAAAAAAAAGAAACATAATTGTGATTGTCTGTAAGAAGTCCATACTTGGGGTTGGGGATTTAGCTCAGTGGTAGAGCGCTTGCCTAGGAAGCGCAAGGCCCTGGGTTCGGTCCCCAGCTCCGAGAAAAAAAAAAAAAAAGAACCAAAAAAAGAAGTCAATCCATAGGGCAGAAAGCAATTGCATTCTTACCGAAAAGAATTTAAAGACGGGATGGGGGTGTTTTCTCCATTTTTCTAGGATATTTGGCTGGGAAGTGAATTCAGTTGACTTAAGGCAGATTTAGCAAAAACACAGTTTTAATTATGTGCTAATGCACACAATTCAAAATATGAGGCTAGAGGGGGGCGAAACAAACTGGGTTACATCTCGTCATGAGGTCAAGGCCAGCCTGGCTACATAGGGAACAGTTGTCTCAAAAAAAAAAAAAAAAAAAAAAAAAGAACGAAAGAAAGATTGGTTACACTTAAACTCTGGAGATGAATTAAGTATGAACACAAGATCATCAAAATGGCTCGTATCACCGAGTCTCATGCCTCCAGTTCGACCCCTGGACTAGTGGGGGAGGAGAGAACTGAAGGGCACGTTCTCAGTCGTCTATATGCATGCTGTGGCGTGACCTATCCCTGCACACAAAATAAGAATAAAAAACAGGAGTCCTGGGGTTGGGGATTTAGCTCAGCGGTAGAGCGCTTGCCTAGCGAGCGCAAGGCCCTGGGTTCGGTCCCGAGCTCCGAAAAAAAAGAAAAAAACAAACAAACGAACAACAACAACAACAACAAAAAACAGGAGTCCTTATCTGTGAGATGGAAATGAGCAGACAGGAGTTCCTTAGAGGGCTGGGGATATGATTGAGTTAGTACAGAGCTTGCCTGTAGGCAGGAAGCCCTGGGTCCCCACCCCTGTGCACCCATGAAGCTGGGTCCAACGGTCCACACCTGCAATCCCACTGCTCAGAAGGTAGAGACTGGAGGATTAGTAGTAGCAGGTCATCTCTGAAGCCAGGCTGAGGCTATTTGACACCCTGTCTCCCAAACAAACGACCCCCCTAGCCCCACTAGGAGGGACTTCTTATGCAGAGCTTTTGGGGACAGACATGTTTTCCTTGGGGCTGTCATTAAGCTCTTTCTGGCTGTATAGGTTATATGTGGGTCCTGGGTGGCTGCCGTCTGCACCAGGAAATGCCAGGTGCCATCCATTCATCAGAAGTAATGAGCAAAGCAGCTCTGTCTTATCAGACTGTCCCTCTGGAGCGTCAGATGGAGACCAATTAGCAGAGGCAGGAAGCAACACAATTCTGCCTTTCCAAGCAAAACAGTAGCAACTCCCCCAGCCCCCTCCCCCGCCCTCCGCCTGCGCGCTCCACAGTGCCGGCGCTGAGGCCAGGTCTCCTTGACTTCTCTGGCTGTGCTCTCCTTTTTGCTGGGTGAGCTGGGAGCAGATTCTGGGGAATGGAACAGGCTCTGTCACGTGAATTTTAAGGACTTCTTTTGCAAATCCAGGGTCTCCTACCTACTTGCCAGATTAAGTGCTCTACCACTGAGCCATGCCACCATAAGACAAGGCTTAACATTTTTAATAGATTACTTTCTTATTTTTAAATTTAAATGTACGTTTCTTAAGACTGTGCTTGTAGGGGTTGGGGATTTAGCTCAGTGGTAGAGCGCTTGCCTAGCAAGCGCAAGGCCCTGGGTTCGGTCCCCAGCTCCGGAAAAAAAAAAAAAAAAAAAAAAAGACTGTGCTTGTAAGCTCAGCAGTTAGGAAACAGAGGCAGGAGATTCAGGAGTTTAAGGCTAGCCTTGGCTACATAGCAAATTCAGAGGGGGTATATGAGATCCTGAACCCCCTCCACCCCCAAAAGGTGAATCTTACAGCTGGGGATTCATTAGTACTAGAACACTTGTCTGAAGTGCTTGCAATAACTTTGGTCGTCTAAAGTGCTTGCATTAACTTTGATCCTCAACACCACAAAAAGAAAAATCAGGGGTTGGCAATATGGCTTAGAGAGTAAAGGCATTTGCTGACAAGCCTGACACCTTGAGTTCGATCCGTGGAACCCACGTGAAGGTGGACGCGGAGAAGGGGCTCCTAAAGTTGTTCCTTGACCTCTATAAGTACACCCACCTCCAGAATATACACACATAATAATAAAAAGAGATATAAAAATTATTAAAAATCAAATGCATCAGTAATTAATGAAGGAGTAAATCAGTAGGAGAAAGAGAAGGAAGGCTGGGTACCTTTACAACAGCTGGTGCGCTTTGGTTCAGCCCACTCAGCTTCACCAGAACTACATTTCCCAGAAGGCACCGCGCGAGGGGGACATGCGCAACGCGGCGCTTGGAGGCTGCGACGCCGAGTTTCACTCCGGCTGCCTCCTGCTCGGAGTCGGAGATATACTCGGGGGTTCTTCCCAGGCCGAGCCGGAGCTGAGCCCGGAGGTCGGCGCTCCTCTCAACCTGTTCCTTCTGCTTCCCTCAGACTCGGTGAGCGGGACGGGCGAGCCACCTGCTGGCGCCCAGGCTAGGGTCCTGAAGGTGGGTGGGTGGGTTGAGGAGAGGGGGCTATTGAGCCAAGCTGAGACCGGAAGGGGGCGGTCGTGCGAGGGAGGGAGGGCCGTGCCGGCGGGTTGGGTGAGTCCTGGGGGCGTTGGGAGCCCTGGGCACCGGGTACCAGGGTCCTGGAGGCGGGAAGTCGCAGTTGGGACGCTCTGAGCGTTGGGGACCGGCTGGGTGTGGTGAGAGCCTTATATTTGCAGAGACGGGGGTCGCATCTCTGGCAGTTTGAGTCCTACAGGACCTGGAAGAGCCGTGAGGCTATTGCTACCCTGGTTCCCTGAGGGGACAGTTTTAGTCATCCAGGCGATAGTGATCCACCACTGGCTGAGAGTTGGACTTTGGGGGCGTTTGCCTTTCCATTCTCGGTCTCTGTCAAACTGGGTCCCCGGGGCACTTTGGGGTGTCTCTGTTTTGAAGCTCCGCTTTTCATCCTTTCCCTCAGACAGCCGCAGGGTTGTCCATATTAGCTTTGCCTCCACAGTGGCGTAAATACGAATGTGTACACAGGCAAGACATTTAAGGAACTCCATACCATCTTGGCCCCTTTAAAGTTCTAGAGAGCCGAGCGATGTGTTGCATGCTTGTAATCCCAGCATTTGGGAGACCAGGGCTTGAGGGTAGTTTAAAGCTTGCCTGTGCTGCATAACAAGATACTATATTACACACACACACCCACACTCCCAAAAAGTGTTAGCCAGGTATGGTGATTTATGCCTGTAATTTCAGTACTTGTGAGGCAGAAGCATGAGACTCAGGAGTTCCAATCTAGCCCTAAGCTATATACTGTGGACCCTGCTCAAAAAAAAAAAAAAAAAAAAACCAAAAAACAAAACACTTAGCACAAGGCCCTGGGTTCGGTCCCCAGCTCCGAAAAAAAGAAAAAGAAAAAAAAAAAAAACAACCCACCAAAAAAAGAAAAAGTAAGAGTTCTGTGATGTAGACTTCCCTCCCAGTAGCCAAGAAAGTGAGGGTTGACGTCAGCTGCTTGGGTATCTAGTCTCTTTGCTTATTTACAGTGTGACTTTGGTCAAATTTTTACCCTCTCTGGGTTGATTTACTTCATGGACCGCCCGTGGGACTTCCTTCTGAGGTCCTCATATGGGCTTTTCTGGGAAAGGGCTTAGTTGAGGGGACTGAGAAAAACTGTCCCTACTTTGTGCTCCCTGCCCAGGCTGTTGTACAATAAGCCTGGTGGTTTCCAGTCGCCTGCCACAGCACACGGGACCCAACATCTGTGCGCTCGTTTTCTCTTGCCGTTTCTTCATTGAGGACTTAATCATCTTTTTGGCAAAGGTACCTCGGAATTGGTGTGGCTGAGTCAGCAAGCCCTCGGATTTTCCCGGTTCTTGTTTGCTGTTCATATCAAGATGGGAGCCCAGACAAGTTATTGCTTCTGACGATCTCCATCAAGAAGGGACAGTTTGGTGCCAGCCCTTCAGTGAAGAGGAGGTGAGAGCCATGGGGAAATCAACCTTGCTGCTTTTGAAAGCTGGTTTCAAAGGAGGTGGGTGTGGGCATGGAAGGGAGATGGCTCAGTCCATACAGTGCTTGTCTGGCAAGCAGGAGGGTCCAGATTCGCTTTCCAGAACCAACGTAGAAAGCCTGGCATGGTGGTTTGTGCTTGCGCTTTTCTGCTAGGGAGGAGACAGGTGAATCCCTGCGGTGTGCTAGGCAGTCAACCAGCCTAGGTTGATGGCACCTGCAGAACTGTAGCCCAGGCTATCCCCTAGCCTCCAGGAACCCCTAGTGCATCTGTGCACACACGCACATTGCTTTTCTACAGACACATACATAACGAAGCAGGCCGCATGGACGGTGGGATTCTGGGGTTCCAGGAGTGAAGCGAGGCCTGGGAGTTGATTGTTGATTGCCAGCTGTTGCAAATAAATTCATTTGGCTCCTTGCCAGCGCTGCTTCTGTCTAACCAGTCTTAGAGGATACATCCTTCCTTAGACATGCCTTATGGGCTGGAAACAGCTTCGGTAAAGTGCTTAGCCAGCATACAAGACCTGGGTTCAAGCCCCAGCACTTCAAAACGTTTATTTTTTATTATTGTGCGGGCCCTGGTGCACGTGTGGAGGTGACAGGGCAGTTTGCAGGAGTCACGTCTCCCTAGCAGGTAAGTTCTGGAGATCTAAGTCAAGTAATCATAATTGGCAGTAAGTACTTTTACCCGCCAAGCCATCTGACTGGTCCTGCCTTTTTTTTTTTTTTTTTTTTTTTTTTTTTTTTTAAAGAAATAACGCTATCCCTACTGCACAAATCTGACCACCTGGCTTCTATCCTTGGCTTCCACGGTGGAAAGAGAGACTGGATTCCCGAAAACCATCCCTTCTACACTCCTCCATTTCAAACACAAGCCCACATTCACACAAAAATAATAAATTAAAAAGAAAATAATGCCTAGCAAGGTGATGGATGCTTGTCATCCCACACTCGGGAGGCTTAGGTAGAACTGAAGGTTTGAGGTAAGCCTGGGGTATGTAGCCAGTTCACCCTTGCATGGTGGTATAAGTTGCAATCCCAGCATTCAATAAACTGAGGCAAGAGGATCATGAGTGTGGGGCCATCCTTGGATACGTAGTGAATTCTAACCCAGCCTGGGCTACTCAGGGAGATATCTCAAAACCAAAAAAAAAAAAAAAACGACCAACAGACCCATGCTTTAGGGGCCAGAGAAACAGGTCACTATCACTGCATATGAACCAGAAATGTTCATTTCTCTGTTTGCACAAACCTCTGCTGGGTGCCAGATGAGATCGCTGTCTCTCTGGCAGCTCCTCAAGTGGAAAGACAGATGCACCAGTTAGTGACATGGAGTTTCGATACGTGTAGAGAGAGCTGAGGTGAATTATGAGGTGAGCCCCTCTCCTCCAGGAGGAGGTAGGCAGGGTCAGGATGACTTGTGAAAGTGACTATGGCCAAGGCTCACTGTAAAGTAAGGCCATGCATGGAACTGTAATTGTAGTGTCAGAGGGAGAAAGCGGGAAGGAGTGTCAGCATTTGCATAGTCAGGAAGCTGCTGGCCAGGGCTGGGCCAGGCTGCTGTTAGTGGAGCTGTACCAGCCAGAACTAGAGTGACTGAGGAGTGGAGAGGCTGGGATTGTGGGCACTAGGCAGATGTAGCCGGTTCTGAAGGCCTTGAATTGTCACCCAAAGATGTGCATACACTGGAACCTGGTCTCCAATGTGCTTGTGGTTCTATGCACACTACCCTAGGGGTAGAGAGATGGTACAGTGGTTAAGGACACTTCCTGGTCTTGCAGCTGACCCTAATTCCGTTCCAAGAACCCATGTGAGGCTGCCCACAGCCATCTGTAACTACAGCTCCAGGGAATTCAGTGCCCTCTTCCTGTCTGTGTTGTCACCCTTCTGAGTATGGCCTAAAATATACAATAGCAAATCGATCTGTTTATACATGTGTGTTTGTATATATGTCTGTATGTGTTTTAAAGAGGTCATCAGCTTTGGGGGCTTCACTCGTGAGCAGACTAACGCTGACCTTGTGCTGTGAATTGTCTCCTTAAATGAGTGCTAACTCAGTTGTTTTAGGGCTGGGAATGTAGCTTAGTTGGTAGAGTGCTTGTCTACCTTGCTCAAACCCTAGGTTCCATCCCCCAGCTCTGCATAGGTGCATTGTTTCACTTCTGTGGCCCTAGCATGCAAAGTCATCCTTAGGTACTTAGGCCAGCTTGGATGGAGTACATGAGACCTTGTCTCAAAGGTAAATAACGTTAAAAAACAAACCAAAGCAAAATGAGTGTCTTTCAGATTTAAAAATTATTACTATTACTATTATTACTACTACTACTATTATTATTAGTAGTAATAGTAATAGTATTTGTATTATTTGTATTTCTATTTTTGACAGAGGGTTTCTGTGTAGCCCTGGCTGTCCTGGCACTCTGTAGACCAGGCTGGCCTCAAGTTCAGAGATCTGCCTGCCCCTGCATCCTGAGTGCTGGGATTAAAGGCCTGCACCACCACTTAGCTTATAAGTTCCTCAACACCACAGATCTACACCAAAGCTCTGGGCACTAGGAGGATTTTAGCAGAATTCTGTGAAGGATAGATAGAAAGCTGTAGGAACGAAGGACGTCTTTTCTCTCCATCGGGCACATCAGAGTGTGGTGTTTAAATTGGGCCTTGGGGCTCAGTTGTAACTTAGTGGTAGAACATTGCCTATGGTCTGCCAGGGAGGGGTGTGGGCATGGGTCAGTTAGAGAGCCTTGCTTAGCACAGTCAAGGATCTGGGTTCTATTCTTAGCACCAGAAGTAATCTTTTTTTAAAAAAATTTATATATCTATTTTGTATATATATAAGCACACTGTCACTATCTTCTGACACACCAGAAGAGGGTATCAGATCTCATCACAGATGGTTGCGAGCCACCATGTGGTTGCTGGGAATTGAGCTCAGGACCTCTGGAAGAGCAGTCAGTGTTCTTAACCACTGAGCCATCTCTCAGCCCCAAAATAAATAAATCGTAGTTGAAAATATAGGTGGAGGCTGAGGAGTTGGCTCCGTGGGTAAAGTACTTGCACAGGAGCTGAGCACGTGAGTTTGGGTCAGCAGAACCCCTGTCAGTGTGCCGGTTCATGCTTGGAATCCCAGTGCTGCGAAGGTCAACCCCAGGGGCTTGCCAGCCAGTTGTCCTGGTGATGTTGAGATCCTATCTCGAGAAGTAAGGAGGCCAGGACTGGAGAGTTGGCTCAGTGGTGAAAGAAAAGCACTTGCTGCTCTCTTTAAGGACCGAAGTTCAGTTATCAGCACCCACATCAGCCGGCTCACAAAATCCGGTAACTCCCAGGGCCCGTCTTGTGGCCCGCAGACGCAAAGTCCGTCTGTACTGTGATAACAAGGTGGAGAGTACTTGTGGAAGACGCCTAGTGTGAACCCTTGGCTTCCGCACATACCCCACACCTACTCCTGCATCTACATCCATCCACACAGTTCAGGGTGGGTGAGGAGAGTCTTTGGGGTGGAGGGAGAGGGAACACAGATCTTCAGTCAAATCCTTTTCGGTGGTTTATGACCCTGTCCTGCCTAGAGTGGCCTGGGATTCTCTACGTAGTTATAAGGCTACATAGAGTATCAAACTTTGACACTCCTGCCCCTGCCTCCAGAGTGCTGGAATTTGACGTGTGTGCCACAGTATCATGATGGCTGTGAGCGTTGCCCTTATAGAATGTGAGGTTCATTCTGCAGATTGTGGGGAGGGGAGGGAGGGACAAACTCAGATCAGAGCAGACATTTGAAAGGCTTCATGGTGCACCTGGATTTGAGGTAAATCTAGGAGAGAGGAGTTGGTGAGGCCAGCTGGGAGCATGTGCTTATGAATATGGGAGATGGATGAGCCAAACAGATGTGCTGGATGTGGCTGCTGTTGATTGTGTAGGCTCGAGGCAGCTGTGGGGGTGGCGGGGGTGGGGTGGGCAGAAGGTTCAGAGGTTCAGAGGGAGCATGATCTTTGGTTTTCTCAAGGTGGCCTGAAGCAGAGTGGAGCCTGGGAAATCCCTGGAGCAAAGGAGAACTGGAAGGGAAGCCAGCATGCTTTCAGACTCTGTCTGTGTGTGTGTGTGTGTGTGTGTGTGTGTGTGTGTGTGTGTGTGTGTGTGTGTGTGTGGTATTTGTGTGTTCTTAATTATTTAGTTAAAATTTTTTTTTTTTTTTTTTTGAAGCTGGGGACCGAATCCAGGGCCTTGCGCTTGCTAGGCAAGCGCTCTACCACTGAGCTAAATCCCCAACCCCTAAAATTTTTAATTTTAATTTATATTTTACTTATTTACTTTGTGTGTATGTGTGGTGTGTGTGTGTTTGTTTGTTTGTGGGTGCACACCAGTGGAGGTCAGAGGGCAGCTTGTAAGAGTTGACTCTCCTTCAGCCTATGGATCCTAGAGATTGAGCTCAGGTGACAAGCACCTTTATCTGCCGAGTCGTTTGTCACCCATTATGGTTGTTTTTTTTTTTTTTTTTTTGTTGGGCTTCACAGAGCCGGTTCTCTACTCTCTTTATGTGGGTCCTGAGGCTCGAACTCAGGCTGTTAGGTTTGCACGAAGGCACTTCTGCCCACGGAGTCACCTTGGTGTCCCAACTTTAGTGGCGCATGCCTTTAATCCCAGCACTTCAGAGGCAGACACAGGTGGATCTCTACAAGTTTGAGGCCAGCCTGGTCTACAGAGCGAGTTCCAGGACCGCCAGGGCTACATAGAGACCTTGTCTGAAGAAAACAAACGGAAAAGCGATTGTCTCTCTCTCTTATTATTTTTTTTTTTTTTTGGTTTTTTTTTTTTTTTTTTTTTTCCGGAGCTGGGGACCGAACCCAGGGCCTTGCACTTCCTAGGTAAGCGCTCTACCACTGAGCTAAATCCCCAGCCCCAGCTAAATCCCCAGCCCCTCTCTTATTTTTTTTTAAAAGATGTATTTATTTATTATATGAGTACACTGCAGCTGTCTTCAGACACACCAGAAGAGGGCATCAGAGCTCATTACAGATGGTTGTGAGCCACCATGTGGTTGCTGGGATTTGAACTCAGGACCTCTGAATGAGGAATCAGTCCTCTTAACCACTGAGCCATCTCCAGCCCGCGATTGTCTCTTGTCTCCAGCTGTGCCCTGCCCAATCTTGGTCTCTTGATCCTCATGTTCCTACCTCCAAGTGCTAGAAAAACTGGAATACATTGTTGATTTTAGTCTTTCTCTACGTTTGTAATTCATATTTCTACTTTTTAAAAAAAGATTTATTTTTTTTTTTTTCGGAGCTGGGGACCGAACCCAGGGCCTTGCGGTTGCTAGGCAAGCGCTCTACCACTGAGCTAAATCTCCAACCCCTTTATTTATTATATGTAAGTACACTGCAGCTGTCTTCAGAAACACCAGAAGAGGGCATCTTGTCCCATTACAGATGGTTTCGAGCCACCATGTGGTTGCTGGGATTTGAACTCAGGACCTTTGGAAGAGCAGTTGGTGCTCTTAACCACTGAGCCATTTTTCCAGCCCCTTATTTCTACCTTTTTGAGGGAGTTTAAGGCAGTCTTTCTCTGTAGCTCAGGCTATCCTTTAAGTTGCTGTGTTTTACCTGCGCCTTCCAGGGGCTGGAGTAACTTATAGCCCTGAACCACCAATGCCTAGTTCCACACCTGTGGATTTTTTCCCCCATAGAAAAGTTTGTTGTTTTTATAGGCATTGGGGATTGAACCCAGCACCTCTTATGTGCTTGGCAAGTCTTCTACCACTGTGCCTCTTTTAAAGACTTATTTTTTTTAAGATTTATTTATTATATATAAGTACACTGTCTTCAGATATACCAGAAAAGGGCATCAGATCTCATTACAGATGGTTGTGAGCCACCATGTGGTTGCTGGGATTTGAACTCAGGAACTCTGGAAGAGCAGTCAGTGCTCTTAACCACTGAGCCATCTCTCTAGCCCCCCACTGTGCCTCTTACTAGAAGATTCCAAGGCGGTATTCTGCCACACCCCTTGAGGGGTGAGGAGGCAAGTACAATATTGGGCATACCCTCAACTTCTAATTGGATGATCCTAGGCAAATAAAATGTTCTACCACTGAATCTCATTCCCAGCCGCTTCCTTGGGAATTCTAGGCAATTGCTTACAGCTGAGCTAAGCTCCCAGCCCCCTCATAGTGTGTTTCTAGGCAGGGGCTATACCTCTGAGCCATGAGCCCAACCCCTCACTGGGGGATTCTAGGGAGGTGCTCTACTCCTGGGTCATGCCCCTAAGCTCTAATTGGATGATTCTAGGTAAGTGTTGTACCATTCATTGAGCCACGACTCCCAGCCCTTCTCTGGGGGATTCTAGGTAGCCATTCCAGCTGTTCTTACAGTCTGACTGGAATACAGTCACTCCTGATAGTTTACATATTATTTTTGCCTCACAGCAGCAGATTTGTAACTAGAACACTCTAAAATATTTGCTTTTGGTGTTGACAGGTTTGCTGTTTTCTTCTCCTTATCCTGGGCAGTCCCGAGAGCCATGTTACCTTAGGGCATTTCCAGGGCCTTAGCACCTCAGGCTGGCCTCTAACTCACAGATCCTGCTTGCTTAGTTGGGGCCCATGTAGTTTTGAGCAGCTTGCTGCTGGTTTTTTTCTTTTCTTTGCTCTCTTTTGTTCTATGCTAATTATAGAACCCAGGGCCTTGTGTATGGTAGGCAAATGCTCTACCACTAAGGTACACTTTCAGCTCTTGAGCATGCCTGGCATCCCAGTCCCTTGGGGCAGAGGCAGGAAGATTAGAACTTCAAAGTCACAGTAAGTTGTAGATGTCAGGTCACCGTGCCTGACCCCCCATCCCTGCAGAACAGTAAAGCAGAGGGAAGATTACACGTCTGCTGTCACAGGACTGTTGTAATCCCCAGGCGGCACCTGGGTGGTTTGTTTTTCTTGGAGTTGAGGGATGGGAAGGGGGTGTTAGCAGGGAGTTGCTCTGATGAGTTGATCAAGCTCCCCCAACCCCCACCCCTTAGTGAAACCCCACAGGGATCGGAGCAGCTGTGTACAGCAACGCTGCTGAGCAACAGCCGGGCACTGGCGTGGTTGGTGGTGAGTTTGACCTTTTAAATGTGTTTGACATTTTAGGTAAGTGCTGTCACCTCTAGCAGGGTTTTGCATGTTAAAGAGATTTAAAAAAAAAAAAACCAAAAAACATTTTTGTTTTCTAAGACAGGATTTTTCTGTGTAGCCCCAGCTGTCCTGGAACTCTTTCTAGACCAGGATGGTCTCGAATTCAGAGATCCACCTGCCCGTCTCCTGAGTCCTGGGATCAAAGGTGTGCGCCACCACCGTCTGGCGAAAGATTATTTAATCTGTGTGGTGTCGCATGCATGTGATCGAGGTACGTGTGCCTGTGTGTGTGTGCCTGTGTGTGTGTGTGTGGAAGCTAGACCAGGACATTGGCTGTCTTCCTCTATTGCTTTCTCCCTTATTTATTGCCTTGGGGCAGGGTCATTGACTCAGCTAGAACTCACGTCTTCAGCTCGGCAGGTCCGCCTTCTGGCTCCCAGGACCGCTCTGCTCTACTGCCTGACTGCCCCCAGTGCTGGGGTTACACACACACACACACACACACACACACACACACACACACACACACACACACACGCTGTTATATTACATGTGTACCGGAGAGTCAGACATAAGTCCTCAGGCTTGAGAGCAAATGGTCTCCCCCAGCTAGGAAATTCTTCAGCCTCAGATTATTTTATTTTATATTTACTTATATTTTAATTTATGAATAACTTTACTTGTATGTGCTTTGCCTGCATGTTTGTCTGTGTGAAGGTGTCAGTCCCCTGGAACTAGAGCCACAGACAGTTGTGAGCTTCCATGTAGATGCTGGACATCTAATCAGGAAAACAGCCAGTGGTGCTCTTAAGCACCGAGCCATCTTCTCCAGCCCCTTATATTTATTTTAAAGGAAGAAAGTACTTTCTTACTTAAGAAAACGTGAGAAACTAGGAGCTGAGGTTAGGTGTGGTTTGCTGGCAGATTGTATGCTTAGCGTGAGTGTCTGGGTTCCACCCTCAGGATCAGTTTAAAACAATCGTTCAGTCTGTGGGTATTTTGCCTACAAGCGTGTATGTGCACTGTGTGCATGCTCAATGCCCAGAGAGGCCAGAGAAGGGCACTGGATCCCCTGGAACTGCAGTTAGAGATGTTGCGAGTAGCCATGTGGGTCCTCAGAATTGAACTTGGGTCCTCTGAGGTAGCAGCCAGTGCTCTTAACCTCTCTCCAGCCCCCTCAGCACCAATTTTTTTTTTTTTTTTTTTTTTTTTTGGTTCTTTTTTTCGGAGCTGGGGACCGAACCCAGGGCCTTGTGCTTCCTAGGCAAGCGCTCTACCACTGAGCTAAATCCCCAACCCCAGCACCAATTTTTAATTTCGTGGTTTTTGTTTTGTTTGGTCTGGTGCTGAGGTTTGAAAACCAGGCGGTGTGCATGTGAGGCAGTGCTGTACACTGTGATTTCACATCCCTAATTTAAAAAAGAATCCCATTCTTACATATGGTGTTTGTACTCTCCATGTGCTCCATGGTGTGGCGTGCATAGATGTGGAGGTCAGAGGACACCGACAGCGTCTGTTCTTTCTATCATGCAGGTCCCAGGGACTGAACTCCGGTCACCTCAACAGCCCCTATTTTTTTTTTTCATTTGTTTGTTTTAAATTGGATTTTCTTTTCTTTCTTTCTTTTTTTTTTTTTTTTTTTTTTTTTTTTTTTTTTTTTTTTTTTTTTTGGTTCTTTTTTTCGGAGCTGGGGACCGAACCCAGGGCCTTGTGCTTCCTAAGCAAGCGCTCTACCACTGAGCTAAATCCCCAACCCCTTAAATTGGATTTTCTAATAAAGTAAAACAACTTCTTAGATTTGTACTTGGGATCTAACTGTAGGCTTTCTTGGCCTCTGAAAAGTCTCTTCGGGCCTCTGCTTACAGGTCTGGTAACTGTCAGCTGCTTGGGGGTGGAGTTTCAGACCCATGTTCCTTGGAAAGCACCTAACTCAGACGACTTAGAAAACAGCTTAGAGGGGTTGGGGATTTAGCTCAGTGGTAGAGCACTTGCCTAGCAAGCACAATGCCCTGGGTTCGGTCCCCAGCTCCGGGAAAAAAAAAAAAAAAGAAAACAGCTTAGAGAGTCAAGTGTGTAGGACCAGTGGTGGCCAGGCCTATAATCCCAGCTCTGTAGGAGTCGGAAGCAGGAGGGTTTTCTAGAATTCCAGGCCAACCTGGACTACAAGTGAGACTCCGTCTTATAAAACCAGGGGCTGAAGACGTGGCTTAGATGTTAAAGAGTGCCTGCTGCTTTTCCAGAGAATCCGGTTCCTAGCCCAGCCTACAGTTGCCTGTAATTCCAGCTCCAGGGGCATCTGATGGCTCTGCAGGAACCTGGACTCACCGATGCACATAATTAAAAGCATAAATAATAAAAAATTTAAAAGAGCTGAGTGTAGTGGCTCATGCCTACTACCTACGTGCGTATGTACATACCTACCTACCTACCTACCTACCAACATCACTTAGAGGCTGAAGCAAGAGAATTGCCTGGACTTCAAGGTCAATTTGGAGCCAGACCCCCATCTCAGAAAATCCCATTATTAGGGGTGGTGGTATTTAGTTCAGTAGCAGTCTTGGGTGCCATCCCCAGTACTAAAAGAACTTCCCATATTGTATAGTATGTTTATATTGCCTCCAGATTGAGGCTTTCCCCCACATCTAATTAGTGTAATTTCCATAATTAAGAATACCCTAAATAGCCCCACCATTAGGTGCTGAAACAAATTACGTTTTTGAAGTGCGGCCGGGGCTGTGGTAAGAGAGTGGGCATGGACTCGGGGCTACCATGCATGATTGTAGGGTTCCAGCGGCAAGCTGGTGGGCCTGTCTAGGCACCAACTCAAAAAGCCCAGGCCCCTGGCATTTGTGGCTCTCCCCCTATATTTTTATTGCATTCTTTGCATGTGCATGTGTGTGTTATAGCTTGTGGGTGGAGGTCAGAAGACAGCTTGCGGGAGTCAGTTCTCTTCTGTTGTGTGGGTCCTGGGGGATCTAACTCAAGTAGCCAGGCTTAGTGGCAGGTATCTACCCATTCAGCCATCTCATTTGTCCTAGGGTTTCAGACCCTCTGTGTTGTGGGACATTTGAAGTTCTATAGCCCCATATGGGGGTTGGTAGTAGCTGTTCCCTCAAGGAGACTGACTTGAGGACATGCAGGCTTGCTGGGATGATTGTGGCCTCTGTGTTAAAGGGGACAGGGGAGTGTTGTCACCTCCCTTGTGATGATGTGGGCCAGAAGGTTCAGGAGGAAGACTTAGTGGCATTCTGGAAGGATCTGCATGCGTGCTTAGTGAGGCACCAATAGAATCAAAGACTTAGAATGTTCTGGAACTTGTAGAGTTAGCTATGGCTGGGCATGAGGTCCCAGAGGTGGAGAGATTGTTATGAGAGGGCACTGGCCAACTGCAGAGGGTAGTGGTGGTGGACCCAGGGTCTGCTGTGGCCTCACTTTCACTGAAGACTGGAACCAGCATCTCTGACCATACCCCTGGTGTTGTGCAGAGCTCTGGAAGTTGGTTTATCTGAGGATGGACACACATGTTGGAACATACCTGTAAACTGTAGGACCTGGCTACCTAAGCCATTAGTGACATTTTGGAGTCACAGGCTCTGATGTCAACATCTGGTCTATGCCTAGGTTATAGGCACTTTAAATTGTAGATTCTGAGGGGAACCAGCCTTGCCCAGGGCACCCCAGGTCTTATCCTCAGGCAGTGTCTGGGCCTTTGTTGGAGGCCTTGAAGGCTTGGTGGCCAGCCTGGCACCCAGAGTTGCTCAGAGTCCTCACGGGCCAGATCCACTACTGTGTTTGCATACTGTGGCCTCCCTTCCCTCTGCACCTGGACAGAAGTAGACAGCAGGAAGGCCAAAGCCTGGGGTTGAAATCTGCCTCGGGCCAGTGCTGGGTGCATACTCTGTAGGCTAATTTGTTGTAGTTTGGGTTTTAGAGGCATTCTCTCCTGTAACTCAGGCTGGCTTTGAACTTTTGATCCTTCTGTCCCTGCCTTTGAGGTCCTAAGATCACAGGTGTGTTTACTATACCCAACTTTAAAGTAAGTGTGTGTGTGTGTGTGTGTGTGTGTGTGTGTGTGTGTGTGTGTGTGTGTGTGTGTGTTACTCTCTCCTGGAAGGGTGCATATGGAGACCAGAACTTGATGTCAAGATGTCTTCCTTAGCCCTTTTCCCAAATTTATCTTTTGGGACAGTGTCTCTCGCTGACTGAGGAGCTCACCTGTGTTTCATTTCCGCCAGACAAGCTGGGTAGCAGAGCTAAGCCTACCTGTGTGCACCCTTCCAGGCTGGGGGTCATAGACATAACATTTTAGCATAAGCTCTGGGGGTCTGAATTCAGGTCCCCCTGCTTGTGTTGCAAACACTTCTCTCATTGAGCCACCTCAGCAGCCCTTAACAGTTGTTTGTTTGTTTGTGACAGTCCCCGTGTGGTCCAGACCAGCCTCAAACTCAAACTCTTTGTGCCTCCTTCTCTGTAGTGCTGGTGTTTATAGGCATGTGTTGCCACACCCAGCTGGGTGGGTGATCTATACTGTCTGGCTTAGTTCTCATGAAGAAAATCTCACATAGTTGACATCTCCATTTTCTCAATGAAACCAGGCAAGCCGAGAGAGTAAGGGCTTCTAGGGACAGTGGAGCCTGTGCTTCTTGGTTTTGTCCGTTCTAGGACCATTCCTTGGCCCTTTTTCAGCTTTGAGGGATAGCAGGGTCTGGGACGCTCCAGAGTGTGCTGCCATATGACTGAGAACCTGGGAAATGAGGACGGAATTTGATGGGAGCTCTGGGAGCTGGCTGTGGGAATCAGGAGACTCGTCAGCTCAGGGTCTAAGAGCTGGTACAGGCCTGTGCCCTAGCAGTCTCTCATGGCACAGCTGTTGGCACGCTATGACGTCAGTGTCTCCAGCTGTGTTCTAGGCTAGCTAGCGTGTGTGGAATGCCCGCTGGTGCCTGGCCTGCCACTGTGAATGGAGTATTGGGCTGGGGTCTGTGGTGGGGTAGGAAGACTTGGGACAGTATTGTGTCTGTGTGTGTTCCTGCTCAGTAGACTTCTGCTTGGCACAGGGAGGGTGTGCAGGATCATGAGCTCATGTGACACTGGGGGATTCTCGGCGGGCGGTGCACCACTCATCCACGCCCCCTGAGTCACACAAGTTGAACAGGAAGAATGTAAGTTCTCAAAAGAAGATGGAGTGAAAGGGGAGACAGCTTCTGAGCTCCTGGCACAGGGAGGGCTGTGGAGACAGCTGAGGGATACTTCAGAGTTTTGTTTATTTGTTTTTTGTTTTTTCAAGACAGGGTTCTCTGTGTAACAGTCCTGGCTATGATAAGAGACCAGGCTGGCCTTGAACTTACAGAGATCTGCCTCTGAGTGCTGGATTAAAGGCGTGTTCCACTGCTACCACCACCTAGCAGCACATTAGGTTTTTGTTTTTTTTGTTTTTTTTCGAAGATTTATTTATTTATTTATTATATGTGAATACACTGTAGCTGTCTTCAGACACCAGAAAAAGGCATCAGATCTCATTACAGATGGTTGTGAGCCACTATGTTGGGTGCTGGGATTTGAACTCAGAACCTCTGAAAGAGCAGTTACTCTTAACCACTGAGCTCTCTCTCCAGTTTTTTATCTAGGGTTTCTTGTGGTCAGTGATAGTCCTTAGCTGTTCTGTTTTTGTGTGGTGTGTGTGTGCACAGGTGCGTGTGTGTGTGCTTGCTTGTGCATGCAGAAGTCTCGATGTCCTTTATCACTGTCTACCTTACTGCTATGAGGCAGGGGCTCTACTGAACCTGAAGCCTGCCATCTTGGCTAGGCTGGGTGGCCAACGAGCTTTTGAGATTCTCCTGTTTGCTTTATAGCACTGGGGTCCCAGATGCAGGCATCACACAAGCCCAGCTTTTCTGTGGGCTCTGTCTGTGGGTCTGGACTTGGGTCCTTAATTCCTATAGCAAACTGTCCATCTCCCCAGCCTAGGAACCTGTGTTAGTCCTACCTAAGCTACTGCCTCAGGGTGTCCTGGAGCCCTTGTTCTGAGCTACAGAGCATCTTCGAGGATGGTGGTACAGCAGGGTTACTATATGACAAATAAGGCCTGGTACACTGTACTCTTACAACACAGATGTAACATCATGGCCTGGTCCACAAAGACTTGGAGTGACTAAAAAATACACTGAGTGCAGGGACAGGGCTCGGCAGAGAGGAGCTGGGTTACGCGGCCTGTGTGGGTCTTTTGTGCACACATCAGAATTCACTGATTCTTTGTGAATTTCACATAGTGCACCCCATCTCACTTATCTCCCCGTTCTTTTGTACCTAACCTTGGGCCCTTGCAACCTCCCCACCAACATAACATAGAAAATAAGAATAAAAAAATAAACAAAAATTATCCCATTGTGGAAGCTGTAGTGTGTCACGGTGTGTCCCACAGTATACCCTTTTGTTCAGATATCTTTACTTAAAAATGTTCATTGCAGTGAGTCCTTGGTTAGAGTCTTCTGGCTTCTGCTACAGTACCAATACTGGGTCTTCACTGGAACTCCACAGATACTCTGCAGCTTGGATCTGCGGGACCACCCTCCTCACGTGCTCCCGCAGTTCACAGAAGCGGTGGAGGTTGGAGTGGGCCAACTCAGAGCCCTGGAGCTGGGCCTGGGTAGTAGCTGAGTTGGTCAGGCTGCCAACTCTCCCACACCCACACTACCAGGGTGAACTCTCCAGCACTGCCCTGGCTAGCTCACCCAATGGCGAAGCCAGCAAGGAGCAGGGCCAGCTCTCCCACTTTCCTGGCCTTGGGCCAGCTCACTCTCACCCAAGTCACCAGGACCAGCTCTACTGTGCCGCCCAGGGCCCAGGCGAGGCTGCTCTCCCACATGCCGTAGCTGGTGAGGGGCGGGGTCAGCTCTCACGCCCTCAGGGCTGGCTCACCCACTCCAAGAATGACTTTTAATTATCCTGTCTGCTAGAGCAAGACATGGAGATCAAGAGTTGATCCAAGGTACCCTGAAGGTGGTAGAGGAAAGCTGGTTTTCAGGCAGCCAGGCAATGGTGGTACACTCCTTTAACCTCAGCACTTGGGAGGCAGAGGCAGGTGGATCTCTGAGTTGGAAACCAGCCTGGTCTACAGAAGGATTTCAGGACAGCCAAGACTACATAGAGAAACCCCGTCTCAAAAGGAAAACATAAAAGTTGGTTTTCTTTACCTGTTTGACAGGTCCCTAATGTCTATGAGTAAATGCTGTGTCTTTTTCTAGGTCCCCAGAGGTGCTGGGCAATGAACCTGAACCTGCAGCCCAGAGTGGTGTGAAGTCTTCAGAGAAAGCGGAAGATGGCCATGGCCCCAAGCTCGTCTCTGCCGCAGGTGTACCCTAGCCATGTGGTGGTGGCTGTGTGGGAATGGCAGGATGGTCTTGGCATTTGGCACCCCTACAGTGCCACTGTCTGCTCCTTTATTGAGCAGCAGTTTATCCGGCAGAGGGGCCAGCATTTTGGACTGGGGAGCCTGGCCCACAGCATCCCCTTAGGCCAAGCTGATCCTTCACTGGCCCCTTACATCATCGACCTCCCCAGCTGGACTCAGTTCCGCCAGGACACTGGTAAGACCCTTCTGCCTCATAGAGCGTGAGCCCTTGCTTTCCGACTTGGTCCTTTGGTGCCCTTTGCCTTACCTTACAGTCTCTATACCTTACAGTGCCTGGCTTTGGGCTGGTATTAAGCTAGGTTTTAGGTTATGGATGTGACTGACACACCTTCCATCCCTATTCTTTACATGATCACATCTGATTGGGTGCGTTAATTAATAATAGCAACCAGTGCTGGGCATGTAGCTCAGTTGAGAGTGCTTACCTCTTGTGCAGGAAGCCGTGGGTTCTAGCCCCAGTACTGCATAACCCTCGTTGACTACGTACCTGTAATTGTAGCATTGTGGAGGTGGGGACTGAAGGGTCAGGAGTTCAAGGCTCTCCTTGACGACTGCATAGTGAGTTCTAGGTATGGCTGGGATGCACGAAATCTTGTCTTAAAAGAAACCAGTCATTACCTGGGAGGAATGGACCTTGTAGTGGTGACAGATGTGTTGGGAGTACATGTGGAGGCTCTCTTGGCTCCATCCTCCAGCAGACTGGCTGGTATGCGTTAGTATACCGTGGTAGTTTCAAGAGTCTTCTGCTTGCTTATAATTCCAGTATTTGGGCCAAGGATGGAGTATTTGTAAGACTTTGAAAATAAATTGTCTCAAAAGCAGGGAAAAAGAAAGCCTTATCAAGTGTCAGCCATGTTTGACAAGAAAGCTGCTAACGTCTTTTGCTATAGAGGGTGGGCTCTTGCTTTGTGATTTGGACCTTTTGGCACCCTTTGCCTTGTGAGCCTCTATACCCTACAGTGGAATCTGGATGAAATAGGATCTGCTAGTCCTGAGTCAAATAGCCATTTGATCGTCTTCGTCTCCCAACAGTGATGGTGCTGAATTATTGCAGGGAAAGACCTGAGACAGGGGATGTAGCTCAGTAGTAGAACCCATACCTAGAACATGTGAGGTCCCCGGGGTCCAACTTCAGCAACACAGACATAAGCAGACACAGACGCACACATAGACACAAGTACACCCCAGACATGCCACACATACCACAGACACATACACACATGTATGTACAAGTACAAGCCTGTACAGACACATACACAGACACAAGTATACATACTCAAGCATGACATATACATACCATGGACACACCACTGACAAACACATCACAGATGGATAACACATAGACACAGGCACACACGCATATAGACATTCATACACAGATGTACATACACAAACACAGGTGCACAGACATGGTGTGGGCAGACACACATGCAGACATAGATACTTAGACATACAGGCAAACACACCTACAAGTACAGACATCCATACAAAACACAGAAGCACACAGACAGTGACACCATGGACATGCCATGGTGTCACACGGGCACATACTCAACAGAAAAGTGGGTGTGGCCATGTCAGCATGCGTCAGCGTGTGGAGCAGCAGGAGGATTCTCATTTATGGGTCCTGATCCTTCTCTACAGGCACCATGAGGTCCGTGCGCAGACACCTGTTCTCACAGAATTCTGCCCCAGGCCAGGGCATCGTCTGGGAGTGGCTGGGTGATGACGGATCTTGGATAGCCTACGAAGCTAGAATCTGTGACTATCTGGAACAGCAAGTGGCCCGGGGCATCCAGGTTGTGGACTTGGCCCCACTGGGGTACAACTACACTGTCAACTATGCCACCCTAACCCAAACCAACAAGACTTCCAGCTTCTGCCGGAGTGTGCGACGGCAAGTGGGGCCAGTTTACCCAGTGACTTCAGACATCGCTGTCCCACGTCAAATGGGACTCATCTGCTTTTGCCAACAGTGCCTCCATGGTAGCGGAACTGGCCCTGTGTCAGGTCGCTACCGCCACTCCATGACCAACCTGCCTGCCTATCCTGCCCCCCAAGCACCCCACCGGACCGCCACTGTCTCTGGGGCCCACCAGGCCTTTGCCCCATACAATAAATCTTCACTGTCTGGGGCCAGATCTGCGCCAAGGTTGAACACCACCAGCCCCTGGGGTGCCACACCTCCTGTTCCAGGCAACCAGTCCCTGTTGCACTCCAGCCTCTCCCACCTGGGGCCACAGCTCCTGCCCTCAGGACCGTCCACCTCCAGTGGAACCAGGTACCTCCCGGTGGGAACTTTGTTTTTGTGGAAAGCCTCTCCCTCAGCCTTGCACCTCCACGTCTGCGTGCCCCTTGTGTGTTCTCTTTTGCAAGTGCCACCTATGTGCCGAGCCTCCTTGGTTTCCCACTTTGACGTCCCATGGAGCTACCAGGCCGTGGCACTTTGATTGTTGAGTCCTGGTCGTCCTGTGATCGGCAGTGTTTAAATCTTTTTAATTTTTATGTATTTTTGATGATAGGGTCTCATGTAGCTCAAGGTGGCCTCAGATTTCCTGAATAGCTGAGGACGATCTTGAACTTCTGATCCTCTTGTCTCTAACTCTCAAGTACTAGAGGATCAAGCCCAGGGCTTCGGGCCTGCCAGGAAAGCATTTTACCAACCAAGCACAGCCCCAACTCTGTTTTTGTTTTTTAAAAACAGACATATTCTGTAGTCCAGGCTGACCCAGAACTCAGTATGTTGCCCTTGAACCTTCGTCAAGCTTCCCGCCTCAGCCTCAGTGCTGGGAGTATAGGCCATTGCCCACGTCCCAGCAGTCCATTCTCAGGGTCCTAGGGTGCAGCCAACTTCTCCCAGGCTTCCATACTATCTGAGGGGCTCTGTGCCCTGAGGATACTGGGAATAACTCACTGACTTCTGCCTTGTGCCCGGCAGTGCAGATATGGGGGTGGAAACAGCAGCTCTAACCCTGAACCCTGAGCCCACAGTTTGTTTTGGGGTGAGTGGGGAAGGTGGATGGCCTGGGATCTAGCGCCCGAGAAAGGTGATGGTGTCTGAGGCCCATCCAAACCAAGCAGTTTGCTTTTAGTTCTGTTGGCTCATGGTGCTAGAGATGGAGGAGCCTGCACTTGGCCCCCGGGACTGCATTGCACTGGGCCCCAGCTCTGCTTGCTGAGCGGCTGAGGCTGGTCTGGCCTTCAGTCTTTTAGCTTCGGTCTAACAGGTATTGAGGTTACAGGTTATGCCCTCGTGCACAGCCAGGTGGAATTTGCTGTTGTGGTTTGGTTTAATAGTTTGTTTTGTTTTTAAGTGTGTGGTGGTTTGCCTGTACTGTGTCTGTGCACATGCATACCTGGTGCGGGGGGAGGATGTCGCATCCCCTGGAACTGGAATTACAGATGACTGTGAGTCACCATGTGATGCTGGGAATTGAACCTGGATCCTCTGGAAGAGCAGCCAGTGCTTCACTGTTGAGCCATCTCTCCAGCCCCCAAACCAGATCATGATTTTTTCGTTTGTTATTTTTTAAAGACAAGGTTTCTCTGTGTAGCTATGGCTGTCCTGGAACTCTCTTCAAACTAAGAGTTCTGCCTACCTCTGCCTCCTGAGTGCTGGGATTAAAGGTGTGTGCCACCATGCCTGGTTTTAGATAGTAATTTTTAAAAATAATTTTATCGCCGTGAGAGAGAGAGACAGAGAGAGAGAGAGACAGAGAGAGAGAGAGAGACAGAGAGAGAGAGAGAGAGAGAGAGAGAGAGAGAGACAGAGAGAGAGAGAGAGAGTGTGTGTGTGCGCGCGTGCGCGCACTGCTGCAAGTGCCACAGTGCACGGAGTGGGTCCGTTCTCTCCTACTGTGTATGGGTCTGGGATTGAACTCGTCATCAGGCTTGACTGCAGTCTTCTTTACCCACTGAACCATCTCACCAGCTCTGGTATTTTATGTTTATTTGTTTTAATTTCATTTTGTTTTTAGAAAGAAGTCTCTCTATATTTCGGGCTGACCTGGACTTCTCCATTCTCTTTTTTCCTCCTCCCGTTGGAGTGTTAACACTACCATCCTCAGCATCGCCACTAAAACAATTTTTTAAAAAATTATAAAATAAAAAGATAAAAGTGCCCGGCACACACAGGCATCTTAGAAAAGCTAACAGTATTTTTTAAACCCCACCTGAACAAGGGCGAGCTGCCCAGGGGTTTGATACCTCGGCAGAGATGGACATCAGAGATGTCTGACTAGAGTCTGCAGATCAGGACCTGCAGGTCGGCAGAGCACTAGAATGACTTATCTAGAATCTTCCATGCTTGGGGCGCGGCTCAGTGGTAGAATCCCCCAGTGAGAATCTCGGGTGTGGCTCAGTGGGATACTGTCTGCCTAGCGTGGTGCCTAGGTGTCTGCCGGCTCCCTAAAAGGAAAAGCAGGTAGTTGGGTGGGACACAGGCACTGAAGCTGGTTTGAGTGTGCGGAGTGTGAGGAGGTGTCTGCTGGACGAGGGGGAGTTGGGGCCTGGATTACCATCCTCCCTGTCTTTCTCCTGAGGTGGGGCATGTGTGTGTACTCTGGGACATGTGGGCCTATCTCCACTGGGAATTGGGAGTCCAAACAGGCATCACCGGCCCTGGGCAGGCTTTTCATGGACATGAGCCTGCAGGGCTCCTGGGATGTCCCCCTCTCTTGCTCTTAGGCCTAGCGTGTGGTCGGTCCTTGAGGGGATGGGGTTCTGTGCTCAGCCAAGGACACTGAAGCAGCTTCAGCTTTGTTGAATTGCTGTAAGTCGAGGTCAATTTTTCTGTCCCACTCTTTTCCTGTCTCCTTTTCCCTTCTGCTCTTTTCCTCCCCAACCCCTCCCTGCTCCTTTATTCGCTCTTCCTCTCCCAGGTAATAGTTCACTCTCTCTCTAGCCTGGCCTAGAGTTTACTGTAGCTCAGGCTACCTCTCATTTTCAATCCTTCAGCTCATGAGGACCAGGGTTATAATTGTGAGCCCTTCACAGAGGCGAGGTGTCCACAGAGCCTCTACCTGGCGGCTTGGGATGAGTCAGCCTTGGTCTTGGATCTTTTCTCCTCAGCTTGGGCTTCTGTAGGTTGGGGCCTCTCCTCCCCACATCAGGCCTACAGACCCTGCTTAGACTCCCTGGCAGGCCAGGCAGACGATGGAGGTCACTGGGCCACCTTGCTGCTGGGTAGCTGCTACCTGTTGTTACTTGCTGGGTGGCAGGAGACAAGGGGAACTGGGCCAGCCTGCTGTGTTGGTTGGACAGCTTCAGAGCAAGCTGGCTGCCTCCTGGCATAAGTGCCTTGCTTGCATCCGTGTTTCCTCAGGCCTTTCAGGAGCTGGGAGGGGCATCCTTTCACTTGCTCGAACCTATCCAGTCTGAACTAGCAAACGTTTACCCATATCTTTTCAGATTGAAACATTACATGTGTGTTTCATAGGTGTGGGTGGGTTGGTGTGTGTGGAGGTCAGAGGACAGCTTGTTGGAGTCAGTTTCTCCCCTTCCACCATGTAGGTCCTGGGAATTGCACTCAGGCCATCAGGATTGGTGGCATGTCGCCAGCCTCCCATGTCTAATTTATTCTGTGGCCTTCCTCAAGCTCTCTGCTCTGATGGGTTGTAGAGGCATGAGGCTTAGCTAACCCTCTGGTCTCTTCCCCCAGCTGGCACCGGGAGAAATGCAAACATTTGGCCCCTCGGTCTCCCCAGGGGCTGTGGTAACAGGCCTTACAGCCACGGGAGGGGAGGGGAGGGGAGGGGAGGGGAGGGGAGGGTCGGCTGTACTAGGTGAGAGTTTGTAGAGCTGTCTGGGGGGAGGCAGCAGCAGTCAGGCAGGGCCAGTCTGAAATAGAGCACAGCTCTCGGGAGCCTGGACCTACTCGCCTGCTGCTGAGCCCCATTAAAAGTGACCCCAGGCTTTTGTGGAAACTCACACCCTTTCTTTAGGTTTTCGTTTTGTAAAGCTCCTGTGGTTTCCCTTCCCCCTGTGCTCAGTCTAGGTGAAACTGGCTGTGCCCCCTGGGAACGTGCACTCCAGACAAAGCTGTGTCATTTGTAACTGAGCTTCTGGGTAAGGCGACATTTCCTCCTAGCTAAAGTCTTATCCCTTTAAGCAGCAAAACACGTGCTCTAATGAGGGCGCTGGAAAACTTTCCAAAATGTGTCATGCGCCACCCGCCTCTGTAAAGCCGGGCGGGACAACTTGCCTACCATTTTGGTGAAGGGCAGTGACGAGGGCTGGCAGTTTTGAAACATTAGCCAGGTGTGTCTAGCCTGTGCTCCAGAGGCTTCCTCTAGCTGAGGATAGCCATGAATGTGGTTTAACACATGATTATCAACTCATGTAAGACGAGAGAGTGTATGTGTGCTGTGGACATGGTTTATATGCACATAAAAGTCAGAGGACCACTCACCTTGTTTGTAAAAATTTTTAAAAATATGTGTATATGATACGGGGTGTGTGTGTGTGTGTGTGTGTCGCCAGAAGAAGGTGTTAGATCCCCTGGGACTGGGGTTATAGAAGGTTGTGAGTCACCTTGTGGGAATTGGAAGTTAAATCTGGGTCCTCTGGAAGAGCAGCCAATGCTCTTAACTGTCTCCCCAGCCCCTGACCATAGTTTCTATATTAATTTTGCTGATGTATTTTGTGTGTGCACCAGTATGCACTCGCTCACCACGCTCCAAGTGTAGATAAGAGGGTTGCTCATGAAGTTGCTTCCTCACTTCCAACATGTGGGTACCAAGGATCAGGCCCGGTCCTCAGGCTTGGCAGTGTCCCTTTATCAACCGAGCCTTCTCACCCTGCCCCCACCTTCCCCAGTTCCCCTCCCCACTTTTTTTTTTTTTTTTTTTTTGAGACACAATTTTGCAGTGTAGTCAGCTGCCTTGTCTGTAACTCAGGAGTTGGCTTGAACTCACAGTCCTCTTCAGTCTCCAGACTGTCGGGAGTACAGGCGGGAGCCACCACACCCAGCAGCATCTGCTGTGTTCTCCTCGCCTCTGCTCTGAAGGGCCCCCTTCCCCACTGCCTCTGCGCTGCGAGTCTGGCTGCCATGCCTGTGTGATTAGAACTGATGCTCTCTCTGCCTTGTTTCTATTCTTGCCGTGGGTCCTAGTGTCAGCCACTGTCCTGTGTGAGAGTCGGGTGTTGTATGTTCAGGATTTTTCTTTTTATTAAATTGTATTTAATTCATTAACTTATTTTTTTGAGACAGGATTTCACTGCATAGCTCTGGCTGTCACCATGTAATCCAGGTTGGCCTCAGATTTACAGAGTTCACCTGCCTCTGCCTCCTTGAGGACCAGGGTGAAGGGCATGCACTACCATGCCTCAGCTGTTTTAAAATACTTTTCATTACATTTGTGTGTGTGTCCACATACACACACACTCACAAGTATACATCGTGCCATGGCACAAGTGTGGAGGTCAGAGGACAACTTGTGGAAATCAGGTCTCTCCTCCTACGGCTCCCAGGGATCCAACTCTGGTCATCGGGCCTGCGGCAAGGCTCTTTCCCTTGCTAAGGCATCTTGCTGACCCCAGAATTTTCCTTTTCCTCTAATGCTGCTGTGGATCTTCCCACAGTGAGGGCTCTGGGGGCCTGCTTTGTCTTATTTCCTCACCCAGAAGACATGAGAGGTCTGGAGATTTTTGGGCTTTGTAGTCATCGCCCTGTACAGGAGTGGCAGCTCTGGAGTGGGACCTGGCCCGCCATTTTGTAGTGTCACCTCAGACTGTCGTTGTTAGTCTGTCCAGATTGGAGCTGAGTGTAGCCCAAGTCCAGGGTGGGGAATGGACGACCTTGGATTTCCTTTGACTTGAGCCCCTAGTGCCTGGGACTGTCAGGTTCTGTCTGTGTGGAAAACTGAAAGTCAGGATGGGGAGGAGGCTCTGTGATTACAGCTCTTGGCTATTCAGTGCAAAGATGGGGGTTCAGAGCCCCTGGAAACACAGACACAAAGGGCGTGGCTCTTCTGGAATTCCATCCTCAGAGCCACCGGAGGTGGCTGGCAAACAGCCATATTGGTGAACTCCGGGTTTGATTGAGAAATTCTTCCTCAGTGAATAAGGAGGAAGAACAATTGAGTGGGATGTTGGACATGATGTCCACATGCCCCTGCATACATACAAAAACACACATGCACACATGTGCATATCACACACACAGACTCAAAGTCCTTGTCTCTTATTCTCAGCTACATTTGGTGTAGAGTCCGGCTTTCTCTCCCCATTCATGTGTCTTTCTGGTGAGGGAAGGCTTGGGAATGGGGAAGTAGCCAGGGATCCCATTTATGTGGGGCCCTGGGCTTTCTCTCTAGACAGCATTCTCATGCTGGGAAGCCATAGAGCCAAACTCTGTTTTTTCTGGCAGTGTTGATTCTGGGCTCAAGTTCATTGCTCCCTGGAGAGGTGAAGTGGGTGAAGGGCATGGTTGTTATGTTTGTTGACCCTCCCTGGCTTGGAATTTACTATGTATGTCTTGTCTCAAACTTGGGCCATCCGCCTGCCTCTGCAGTGCTGCCCAGAATGCTGGGTTTGCAGTGTGTGCCATCGTGCTGGGCTGAGTGCCCTCGCTTAGGTACAGAGCATCTGAGTGGCTCACACCACAGATGGCCCTCTTGAGAGGGGTCGGGGGAGAGGCACAGGAAGCAGCTGCTGTGCTGGCGTGCATCTGTAATCCTGGCACTTAGCTGGCACAGCCTGCGGTACGTGCTAAGTTCAAGGACAGCTGGAATATATATGTGACTATCTAAAGAGGGGCCCGTAGGCTGGGGCTATAGCTAAATTAGCAGAGCCTAGAGCGTCCTTGGTTTAATCGTTAGAACTGTGTAAATGGTGTGGTAGTGTACAGCTGTAATTCTAACACTCCAGAGTTTGGAGGCCGGAGTTGAGGGTCATCGTATCTTCAGCTACTCAGTGAGTTCTAGGCCAGCCTCAGCTGCATGTTGCCATAGCTAAAGGAAAAAAGAAGGGAAGAGGTAGAAACAGACTTAGGGAGGGGTGGAGCTTGCAAGCTGGGGTAGCATCAATACCTCAGCCCAGCTCTGGCTTCATCAGTTCACCCACAATGCCGTCAGCCTCACCTTCCTCTGGGGCTGAAAATAGAGGGGGCAGGAAGCCCCACCACATGAGGCTTATTTGCAGAGAACATTCAAGAAATTTAAAACCCCTTTTTTGTTGTTATTTTTTCCAGACAGGGTTTTACTGTGTAACTTTGGCTGTCATGGAACTTTGTAGACCTCAAACTCAGAGATTCACCTGCCTCTGCCTCCTCAGTGCAGGAGGGTTTAAAGGCTGTACCATCACTGCCTGGCAAATAAAACCTGTGTTATCACCGAGGTCAGCCCTGGAGCACTGCTCTGTTCCAGACCCCGCAGGAGGCCCTCCCTCAGCGCAGCTCCAATTGGGCGTGTGGCTTCCCAGCTGGATGAGGTCACCAGCTGCCTGCAGCGTCCACCCTCCACTCCTGTGATCTGTGGCTGTCTATGGGGCAGACCTGGGAGGCAGGGGCTGGTATGCCCATAGCTGTACAGGAGCCAGATAGTGCCTACCCTCTGTGCCTGAGTGCCTTCCGTGTTCCGGCTCTGAGGAGCATCTCTGTGTGGGAAGGGGGAGCTGGTAGGAAGGAATCCAGGCCTTTAGCCAACTGTTCTAGAAGTAGAGCTCTGCCCCAACCAGAGTGTCTTGCGAATGGTGTTCTCTTATGATGTGTTCACGCATCCATTTATTTTGGAGTATTAGGGATTGAACCCAGGGCCTCACTCGTGTTGGGCAAGGCTCTACCACTGAGCTACAAACGTGTCTCCTCTTAACATGTATGTATTTTGTGTGCGTGTGCATGCATATGTACACATGTACTTGTTTCTGCTAATTCACGTGCACATGGAGGTCAGAGGACAACCTTCAGGGGTGAGTTCTCTCTTCTACCAGATCAGTTCCAGAGTTTGAACTCATCAGCAAGTGCCTTTTCCCCACTGAGCCATCTCACCAGCACCCCAGGTTTTCTTTACTTTGAAACAAGGTCTCAGTAAGCTGCCCAGGCAGGCCCTACACCCCCACACCCCAACACCACACACACACACACACACACACACACACACACCTGTGTAGCCCAGGCTGCTGTTGAACTGGGTGACTTTAGCTGGCCTGGAGGCCTGGAACTTGCTCAGAGACCAGGCTGGCCTCCTACTCACAGAGACCCACCTGCCTCTGCCTCTTGTTTGTTTGTTTGCTTGGTTGGTTCATTTTTGTCATTTGTTTGTTTGTTTGGCTTGTTTTTCAATGAGATGGGGTCTCTCATTGAACCTGGAGCTCACTGATTGGCTAGGCTGGCTGGCCTGGAAGCCCTGAGGATACAGAGCTGCCTGTGACTTCAGGTTCCCTCTGTGCAAGATCGAAACATGCACGCACACACACGCACATACTCGCACGCATGCATACACTCGCACACGCTTACACGCATATGAATGTACATACCCACATACATACACAGCATAGAGTTAATACTAAAATCTTTTCAGGTTTTTATTCTTTGTTGCAGAGCTGATAGAACCCAGAGTTTGCCTTACACACAAGATAAGCACTCACTAAAATTACCAAGTCCATCATTTTATTTTGCTAGGAGTTGCACAGAAACTGTGTTGGAGCACAGTGTACGATACTGACCCTGCCTTATTGGCACTGTGGCCTGCTGAACGCTGTCTGTGTAGGTACCCAAGAGCTTTCCTGTCTCATTTCTGTTTCTGTGTCTTTTGAGATGTAGACTGGACTGGCCCCTTGAGTGCTGGGCCATGATACCCAGCCAAGAGCCTTCCTTAAATTTCTTTTGTGTGTATTTATTTATTTATTTAGTGTGTAGTGAGTCACGTGCCACAGCCCACATGCAGATCAGCAGTTTTCAGGAATTGGTTCTCTGCTTCCACTCTGGGTTCTGGGAATTAAACTCAGAGTGGCTAGTTCTGTGACAGGAAGTGCACCAATAAAGGGTTGAGCTACTCATTGGCCTGAGTGCTCTGTGGCATCATTCACTGAGTTTGCTCTCTTCTCTCCTCAAGTGCCTCCTTCCCCAGCGGTCCCTCCTCCAGCAGCCCAGGGAGCGCCCCCACCACTGTGCCCGTGCAGATGCCAAAGCCCAGCAGGGTCCAGCAGGCGCTTGCAGGTAAGTGTCCTAACAGATGGTGACCCACCCGGCTTACTGGGGAGGGAGTGGTGGAGTGAAGGCCCCGTCACCCTTTGAGTCCTCAGGGAAATCCAAAGTGACTTCTTGGGGATCAGTGCTTCTTTGGGGTGATTGGTATACCTCCCCTACCCTCCAGGGAGCAAGTCTAGGAGCTTCTCTAGCCCTGGGGCATGTCAGGCCTGGTGGAGACCTTTCTAGTGTTTACATCCAGTTCAACTACAGTTAGAACATTTCCTTACAGGACCCTCATGAGACTTTTTTTTTTGGCCCCAGTTAGGTCTTATGTGTGTGTTTTATGATTTGTTTATTATGTATATGTATGCAGCAGAATGGTGTATGTGTACCATATGAGTGCTGGTTCCTGAAAAGGCCAGAAGAGGGCATCAGATTTCCTGGAACTAGAAACGCAGTTGTGTGATTCCGGGTTTGAGTGCTGGGAACCAGACCTGTCAGAGCAGCCAGTGTTTCTAACTGTTGAGCTGTCTCTCCAGCCCCCAGGTCTTGGCATTTCGTTTTAGGGTTTGTGTTTGTGAGTATGCATGCAGGTGGGTCCTGAGGACTACCTTAGGCTTCAGCAGCCAATCAGCTTGTGTTTTAAAATAGTCTCTCATTGGCTGGGGACTCATAGCTTCTGCTACGCTGGCTGACTACCCAGCCAGCCAGCTCCAGGAATCTGATTGTCCCCGCCTCCCCAGCGCCTGGACGACGATGAGCACCACTGGGCCTCGCTTTTTTCATGTGGCCTAGCTATCTTCCCAGGCCTTAAAAGCTTTAAAAATTACATTTACTTATATGTAGGAGCGGTGGGCAGGCTGTGCGGTTTTCAGGAATTTCATGTATGAGGTCAGAGAACAGCCTGTGGGGCAGTTTTCTCCTGTCATGTCCCAGGGATCAGACTCCAGCCATCGGGCTTTGATGAAGTGCCTTGTCCTTCCGTCTTCTGCATCTCTGTTTCAAGACAGGGTTTCTCTGCATGGCCCTAGCTATCTTGGAACTCACTCTGTAGACCAGGCTGGCCTCGAACTCAAGAGATTGCCTGCCTCTGCCTTCTAGGCACTAGGATTAAAGGCCTATGTGCCCAGCCTTGTAACAGAAGGCCTTCAACTCCTGATCCTCCTTACCTGCACTTCTCAAGTGACAGAGTTACTATCATAGCACTGTGCCTGTCTTGTTTGAGACTCCATGACTCCATTAGGCACTAAACGCTTTAGCCCAATACCTCAACCTCCTGACTGTTAGCATAGTATATAACCCAAGGCTTGATCATCTTGCCTCAGCCTCTTGAATTCTGTCTGGTTTGAAGTCCATTTCTTTCTTTCTTTTTTTTAATACCCACTGTGGACTAAGACACAGTGCAATTCTTAGTATTTTGTACTATTTAGTTATTTAATTTTTTAGATGTAGGAGTGCTCTGTCTACACGTACACTTACATGTTAGAAGAAGGCCTTAGATCCCTTTATAGATGGCTGTGAGCTACCATGTGGTTGCTGGGAATTGAACTCAGGACCTCTGGAAGAGCAGTCAGTGCTCTTAACTGCTGAGCCATCTCTCCAGCCCTCCTTAGGTACTTTGTGATGCATCGACATCCTGAGTTATGTCAAGAACATTGACGGGGTGATGGCCAGGCCACAGGCAGGTGGAGCCCAGAGGAGAGCTGTTTTCAGAGGAAGTGTGGGTGCCCTTGGCTTTGTGGGAGACACTGAAGAACTCTGTAACCATCCGTGCTGCTATTTTATCAGACCTTCTTTTTGGGGAACCACTGAGGTCATTTGCCACTTTTGGGGTGTATGGAAAGGAAGACAGGCTAGAGAGATGACTCAGCAGTTCCGAGCACTTGATGCTACTGTCGAGGTCCGGGCCTCGGTTCCCAGCACCCACGTGACAGGCTAACAACCTGGAACTGCAGTTCACGTGTTCTCTCTGACCCCTGCAGGGACCAGGCACACACATGGAAATAGACATCTGTGCGGGCAAAACGCTCATGCGCTTAAACGAGTTGGGGGTTTGGTTTTTGGTTTGTTTTTGGTCCTATGCATATAATACACACTGGCAGCTCAGGAACACACCCACTCTGTAGGCAGTGGCACTCGTGTGCACATACATACCCAAACACAGACACAAAGAGATACTTAGGTAAAAAGAAATATTTTTAAATAATTTTTTTTTTTGGTTCTTTTTTTCGGAGCTGGGGACCGAACCCAGGGCCTTGCGCTTCCTAGGCAAGCGCTCTTCTGCTGAGCTAAATCCCCAACCCCAATTATTTATTTTTGAGTCAGGGTCTCACTATGTAACCTTGGCTAGCCCTGAACTCACAGAGATCTGCCTGCTTCTGCCTCCTGAGTGCTAGGGTTAGGGGAATACACCACCATGCTTGGCAAGGAAACATCGTTTTAGATGAACTGGAACGGCACAATGGCTCTTGGTCCTTTACAGCTGACCAGGGGGTTAGACAACGGAGTTCCTGTTCACAGGAAGGTTCCTATAGGTGCCCTGGGTAGGTAGTTAGACATGGCAAGCTGTGGCCAGGGAAGTCACATGCAGCCTGGCCTCGCCTCACACCTAGGTAAAGTCTGTCTCAGCGGAGTGCAGGAGGAAGTTTAGTTTCAGCCATCTGGGAAGAAGACCCTTTCAACGTGGCATCTGGAGAGGTGGTGTGAGGTGGGAAAGGGTCACCCTGCAACGTCGGCTGTGATGAGGGGTGTGGTCCTGGGTGTTCCTGTTTCGTCATTACATAACTTTGAAGTGGGAACTTCTTGTTTTTGAAACAGTCTCACATAGCCCAGGCTAGTGTACTCAGCCTCACTGTAGCTAAGGATGAGTATGAACTCCCGGTCTTCCTGCCTCTGTCTCTTGAGTCTGGAATTAGAGGGGTGCACCATCGGGTCCAGCTTGTGAAGCACTGAGGAGGGAACTCAGCGTCGTGCACACTAGGCAAGCACCTCTCACCAGCTGAGCCACAGCCCCTCGCCAAAGCGCTTTCCTTATTCCTGTGTGGGTTTTGTGTGACTGGAGTGGTAGGACTGGACACTGTCAGAGGGGCCGGAATCATGAGACTTGGTTCCTGGGGGCTGATGGTGGTGGTGCAGGGACCCCTGTGCTCCTCTGCAGATACCTACCACGCCTCCTGCACAGGTAGATAAACTGCCCGGAATGCTGGGCAGATATAGTAGGTCAGTGACGTCTTTATCTCGTGGGGCCCATGCTGAGGAAATTTACCAGCTAAAACAGGCCTGAGGGATGTCAGATAGATAGATGGAAAGAAGATGGTGCACAGTGAAGAAGCTGGGTGGAGGTGACGTTGGGTCTCACCCACAGTGTGTGCAGTGATGCCTGCTGGCTGAGAGCACACTTGCGTCATTGCGTATTGGTTTCCTTGCCATGTGACTAAACGCCTGGCCTGAGACTTAAGAATGGAGCGCTTTGATTTGAACTTATGGTCCCACGGGGTACAGCTCTTCATGGTGGGTGTACAGCAGTGAATACGTGAGGCATCTGGTCGTGTTGTACACAGTCGGGAGGTAAAGAGTAAATGTCAGGGTTCTCCAGAGGAAAGCCAGTTCATTGCTTGTCCCTTTCATTTTTCTGCCATTTGCACTTCCTTGTCCTTTTGCCACAAACCCCCATTTCCTGTGGTAACTTCATTTGACCCTAGGAGCATTCTCAGAGTGGGGTCCCATGGGTGACCCACTGTGATGGCCCCTCCCAGTAAGCTTCTCCTGCATGCATTTTGATGCCTCCTAGTGAGAAGCCACCACACAGTCCCAGCCTGCCTCTGCTGTGCTGCCCAGGTGGCGGCTGGCTTCTGCTTCTGTCCCCAGCACAGCCTACTCATTACCTAGTTGAGGGTGGTGGCCCTGGCTGCCCCTCAGCTCTTCCACCGCACCTCTGCTGCGGGCTGTGCTCTCCAGTTCAACCTGTCCTCGAAAGGAGTGGGGCGTGGGAGAGCTGTGCCAGCTCTGGAGGCCCTCAAGGTGGCTAAGAAGCCAGGGCATCCATTCCTGGAAGGAGGGCCTTTGGGATCAGATGGAAATCTGAGAGAACTTGTGTGTGTGTGTGTGTGTGTGTGTGTGTGTGTGTGTGTGTGTGTGTGTGTGTGTGTGTGTGTGTGTGGAGGGTGTGGGGGTGTACAGTGTGGGAGGGACAAGGACCTCCTGCAAGAGCACATTCTTTCCTGGGAAGTGTCAGGAAGGGACATCCTCAGGGGAGTGTCCATCTGGGGAAGTATGGGTCCCAATGGGATAGTCCTGTGGAGACAGGAGCCTGTCCAGTGTCAACATCAATGCCTACTGTGGTTTTTTTTTTTTTCAGTAGATGAAAGAGGCCACAGCTGGGAGTGGCTTCATTGGGGGAGCGGTGCCACCTCAGCAGTGTCCCTGAAGCTATAGATGGTTACTTTACCTCTTCCTGTGACAGAATACCAGACAAAAAGAGCTAGGAGGCGAGAGGAAGGAAGAATCAGGATTATTTTGTCTTGGTTTGAGGACGTGGTGGGGAAGGCAGCTGGTCACGTCACATCCTAGACAGAGATGAGTACTGGTGGCCTGGCTTTCCCCACCCCCACCCCCACCGCCACCCTGTCAGTCCAGACAGCAGCCCAGGGACAGAGTTGCCCACAGTCAGAGGGGCTTTGCCTCAGTTGATCTGCAGACTCATGGATGTGCTCCGAGGCATGTCTCCTGCTGTTCTAGAGCCCGTCAGGTTGACATTTAGTGTTAGCCATGGTTACACACTGTCCAGAAGGGCTGTGGGCAGGTGGTGGACAGCGTCTCACTGCAGGGCAACCAGGCCAAGTGGCTCTAGCAAAGAGTCAAGAGAAGGCCCCAGTCTCTTGGAGCCAGCGCTGCTGGGGACTGCCCCCTGTTGCCACAGCTTGGCTGCACCCTCCCACATTCCTGTCTTTTCCTTCCCTGCGCCTGGCATGAGAGACATCACTCAGGAGTCCCCTGGGCTGTTTGCCCTTGCTCTCGTAAAGCCACCATCCTTGTCCCCTACTCCATCCCCACATACTACCGTGGGCACAGTTGCTTATGCAGACTCCTGGGGAGCTTGGAGTCCAGGTTCTCTGGTGTCTGCCCTGGAGTACTGCATTGCAGGTCTGGGGAGGCACTGGTACCCTTCCAGCGATCAGATCCCCTCTCCTGGGGAGATTTTGGTCTTGATGGCCAGGGTCAGGAGCACCAAGTGTGAAATGCCTCCTAACGTTTGTCCCTCTGCATGTCTGATCTCGCACCCGTGCAGGCATGACGAGTGTGCTGTCAGCCATTGGACTCCCTGTGTGTCTTAGCCGTGCACCCCGGCCCACCGGCCCTCCCGCCTCCCGTCCGACCTCTAAAAGTCACAGCTCAGTTAAGAGGCTGAGGAAAATGTCCGTAAAAGGTAGTTCCGGTTCACACACACTCTCTAGCCCTGCTCAGCTTCCTCCAAATCTTGCTGCCTGGACTCTGTTCTTTGCCCACCGTGGCCCTTTTCTCCTGCACCTCTTCTCCCTGCCCTGTCTGCCAGCACAGGTGGCTGCTGACATTTCGCAGTTGGCATTGTTGGATGATGGGCTTGTCACCGAGGACATGGGACTTTGCAGTGTTTGTTGCCGATTGTGACTCTTCAGGGGGTCTCGCCCACCTTGAACTTTGGTCATCTTGGTAGCATCTCCCACCACATCCAGTTCATGTAGCATTGAGTGTGGAACCCGGGGAGGGCTCTATGCATGCTGGGCACGCAGTCTACCAGCTAAGCTAAAAGTCCTAGTTGTCTGCACACACTAGTATTCTGCTTCTGTAGACGCAGATTTGTGGGCTGGACAGGCTGGCAGCTTCTTAGTGTAGCCAGTTTGGGAAGAATACAGACACTTGGCCTCCTTGGGTGTAGGTGCCTCTCATGGGGTTGAAGTGGCTGGCCTGCCCACTTTGGGAAATGCTGGTAACAGAAGCTCCTTTCAGCTCTGAAAAGCTGTGGGCAAGGGGGCGCTTAGCTCCAAACAGGGAGTCAGGAGCCAGTGCTGAAGAGGGTTCCCGAGACTTCTGTAGCCACTGACCCGTTTTTGAGACAAACTATTGCTGGTTACCCAAGGCTACTTCAAGGCGTTGCACCACCAGGCCTGACTGACTGGGCTGATCTAAAGGCTCCCTGATCCCCTCTGTGGTAACTACAGTGCCGTTGACCTTTTGGTCTGGTTTCTTTACCAGTGGCCAGAGTGTGTCTGCAGGGATTGTGAGGGGTAGGGGTGTGCATGTGTGTCTGTGTTGTGTGTGTATCTTTGGTGAGTATAAGACACATGAGGTATATGTAGTACCCCCTATGGTTTCTACACTCCCCAGGAGCTAACTAATGGCCCGCGCCTCCTATGAGTGACAGGGTCTCTGAGGTGGTCGGATCTAAACTAGATCAAGCCCTACGGCCCCTGATTCCAGCTTCTACACTAAACCACCTTGGTATGTGGCTGTCACCTGCTTCTCTGTGCTGGAAGGGTCCTGTGGTCCGGCTCTCAGGTTACAAATCTGCAGCCATGGCTGAAGGCGTCAAGTTGACCTCCAAACAGGAGCCGAACTGTGACCTCCGGTGACAGTGGAGCCCTAGTGGGGTGACTACTTCATTCCTACACTGTTCTCTCTGGTCCCTTTTCTGCTCCTCCAGCTTGACTGAGACTCTGAGACCCTGCTGCCTCCTCTGTCCCAACTCTTTTGCTCCTTGGAGAGTTCTGGTCCCCAGCTCAGGGCTCCCGTAAGCCCCAGCCACTTCCAGGATCACTGGGTTCCTGAACCCTGTGGGCTCGTGACCCGGGTCCTCCAGTCCCAAGGTAGGAGTGAGGTGTGACAGCATTCTCAGTGCACACAGATGCTCATGTTGCCCCTCTCCATGTCCGCCAGACTGGAAACTACCACTCTCACTGAAATTTCTGAGAAGAGTATTGACAGTTGGACAGGCAGCACCTCCATGATCTCCTGGGGTGCTTTGCTCTCATATTAAAAGTGTCTTTGACACTTCTGGGGTGGCTTCCTGGGGGACATTGCTCAGGGGTACATGCGGGTAGCCAGGGTCAGGTGTCCGGTGCCTGCCCTGTCTTTCAAGCTAACTCTCTTGTCTCAGCCCTGCTAACCTTTCCTCCTCGCAGCCGGAACTTCTGCCTGCCTGCCTCCTTCCTTCCTCCCCACCATTGCTCTGCACTTCTTGCATGTCTGGGACAGCACTCACATCCCGTTCTCTTCCAGAAGGGGCGCCTAAGCCCGAGCCGGAGCAGGTGATCAGAAAGTACACGGAGGAGCTGAAAGTGGCCCCCGAAGAGGTATGTGTCCTAGGAGGAGGAACTCAGCCCTCAAGGCCTTCAAGGGGCTGACACTGGGTCCAGCCTCTCATGGTTCGGTAGACATCACTCAGACGCAGTGTCTAGAGCTCATTCTCACCTCATGGCCAAGCTGAGGTGTCCTGAGCAGTGTGCTTTCCCCTCAGGCCTGTCGGGTAGGCATGACTGTCTGACTACTCAGGCCAGCTTTGTGAAAGAACAAGGTGGCCTTGTCTAAGGGACACTCTCTCCTCTCTGGCTCTTGTCTCTAGTAAGAACCATTGGGTTGTTATTTTGGCCTCGTGGCCTATGGTTTTTGGTCAGCCTTTCAAGAACATAAGTAAGAGATACCTGTGTAGTCCTATGTTCTAGAATAGTCTCTGGGTTGACTTGATGGCCTAGCATCCTCTGCTCACAGGGCTAAGACCTGATCCCTTACACTGGATCACTGTGACCCATACAGTGGGTGCTCGTGGCAAGAGTGTGTTGTGATCCCTCCCTGCAGGACTGCATCATCTGTATGGAGAAACTGTCTGTGGCCTCTGGGTACAGTGACGTGACTGACAGCAAGGCCCTTGGGCCCATGGTCGTGGGCCGCCTCACCAAGTGCAGCCATGCCTTCCACCTGCTGTGCCTGCTGGCCATGTATTGCAACGGGAACAAGGTACCACAGTCGGTCTGGGTAGGGCGGCAGGGGCCTGTCCCCATGGCCCTTTTTAAACCTACTGCCTCAATATGCTGTCATGTACCTGTGTGTTTTGGAAGTTGAGGCAGTAGGAGCATTGAGTTCTAGGTCAGCCCAAGCTATATAGAGAGACTCTGTCTCAAGAAAACAAAACAGAGAAGTAGCCAAGATATCTTTGGTGCTAGTACAGCAGCAGGCTGAAGGGCAGCTGCTAAGCCATGGGGTGATAAGACTTGGAATCACTCCTAATTAGACCAATAAGGGCCTACCTAGGCCAAGGTCGTGACTCAGAACCCCTGCCTAGAATCCCCCAGTGAGGGGCTGGGGGCGTGGCTCAGTGGTAGAGCCCCTGCCTAGAATCCCCCAGTGAGGGGCTGGGGGCGTGGCTCAGTGGTAGAGCCCCTGCCTAGAATCCCCCAGTGAGGGGCTGGGGGTGTGGCTCAGTGAGGAGCAGAGAGCCCCTGCCCTAGGTTCCACACACAAGATTAGAAAAAGATGTTTCGGGGCTGGGGATTTAGCTCAGTGGTAGAGCGCTTACCTAGGAAGCGCAAGGCCCTGGGTTCGGTCCCCAGCTCCGAAAAAAAGAACCAAAAAAAAAAAAAGAAAAGAAAAAGATGTTTCTGAGGGTGCATCTGGGTCCCTGAGCCCCACCCCAAGCTTTAGGAATGTCTGACAGGGCTAAGTACATGACTTCTCCAGCTCGCCTGTGGGAGGGATCCTAGCTCCTCTGAGTGTTATTTTTCTATCTCCTGCACACACCACTCCATATATGTCGTTTGCACACATCTTGTATAGAGTCCCGAGGTGTAATCCATGCACAGATGAAAAGGCTCAGGGCTGCACGCATGCACACCTGCTTTTTTCAGCACTCAGGTACGGGTGCAAGGCCAGCCTGGGCTGCTGCCTCAGACCACAAACAAACGAACAGGGCAAACATGTAAAGGAGCTTCCAGAACAAGTCTAACCTCGAGTCCATGTAGTACAGATGGAGGGACAGCCATAAAGTTGTCTGCTGACCTGACATGCACATGCACACACATATTAATATAAAGAAATAGCTTGGGGCTGGGGATTTAGCTCAGTGGTAGAGCGCTTACCTAGGAAGCGCAAGGCCCTGGGTTCGGTCCCCAGCTCCGGGGGGGGAAAAAAAATAGCTCAAACAAACAAACGGCGTCTGTCTAGAGTGCACTCCTCACTGCAGGCTGCATGCCCCTTACCGGGAGAGCCCTCCTCAGGCCTGTTAGTCAGCCTGGGCATGTGGACTCAAGGGAACCAAGTCAGTCACACAGTAGTCATCGAGGCCCACTTCCTTGTCCACTTCGTGACAGCCATGTGCAGGGAGGTCTGGGAAAGTGACTAAGTGGGGACTTGACCCTCATTTTCCTGCCATGTGCAGGTCTCCTGACGTCTTAGGAGATCAGGACTTTGTACAGTGCGGCCTTCTACAGTGCCGGAGTCCCCCCTGCTGACCTCTCCCTCCTGCCATCTGGACGTGGCTGTTCTGTGGACTGGGGCTTGGCTCATTCTGTCTCACCCGCTTCTCTAGGATGGGAGTCTGCAGTGTCCGTCCTGCAAAACCATCTATGGGGAGAAGACTGGAACGCAGCCGTGGGGGAAGATGGAGGTGTTCAGGTTCCACATGTCCCTGCCAGGCCACGAAGACTGTGGGACTATACTCATTGTTTACAACATCCCTCATGGCATCCAGGTGAGGGGCCTGGCCAGAAGCACCTTTCCTGAGCGTCCTCTCCCCGCCTAGCACGCTTTCACCATCTGCACCCAGTACCGGGTCAGGACGGCTTGCCTGGAGGAATGCTGGGTGTCAGCCCTTCTCCGAGTGAACAAAAGCTCCCATAGGAGGAGTCGGCTGAGCTCATGTGGTCTGAGCTGGAGACCAAGCATAAAACACGAGGAACACTGTGTTAGGGCTGGAGAATTGGGGGCCCACAGGTGTGCTGTGTAGGTGGTGGGGTATAGGGCAGGAAGACTGAAGAGTGGGGCAGGCCCCACTCTTAATCCTAAGGGACTCAGTTCAAGGCTCCGTGTCAAAAACCCAATCCAGGGGGTCATGAAGAAAGCGAAGCAGAGCAGGAGTGCCCACCCTGCCCCTGGTAGAGTTGAGAGCCTTTAGGGAAGAGGAAGTTGCCAGTGCCATGGCAGTAGGCTGAATGGCTGGGAGGCCATGTCGACTGGCTGTGAGGCATGGCACAGGAGTGGACCCAGCTTGGAAGGCTAGGCTGTGGCCGGCCACAGTTCTGCCATCACGTTGTCACATTCCTCTCACAGGGACCGGAGCACCCCAGCCCTGGGAAACCATTCACTGCCCGAGGCTTTCCCCGGCAGTGCTACCTGCCAGATAGCCCTCAGGGCCGCAAGGTAAGTCCCCATGCCTCGCCACCGTGCCCCACCCCCCCGTGCCTGTTGCCCCTCACCAGGGACCCACCTCGTGTGGGGAGACTTGACCTGAACAGTAACTGCAGAGAGGAGAGCCAGGCTCCATGCTGGGTGGCCACAGGAAACAGCAGGGACAACTGCCAGCCTGGGACCTCAGCGAGGACTCAGAGTCAAAGAAGAGGGAGGTTTCCAGGGCCATAGACGGGCTGACTAGGAGCCTGGTATAGGCCTGGGAAGGGCAGGGCCCAAACCACAAGGGTGAGGAGCTCCAGGCCTGCCCCAGGCCAGGCATTCTGAGGCCACAGCAAGGGCAGCTCTCCTGCCTGCTGGGTGTGCAGTGCTTGCCCGGTGTACACAGATGCCCATGAACCGAGCACAGTGGCACACCTCTACAGTCCCAGGGCTCAGGGCTAAAGACAGAAGCATCAAGATTTCAGAGCCATCCTCAGCTATATAGCAAGACCCCAATTCCCCTCAAAAACAAAAGCACAGCGCTCACTTGGCAGCACATACACTAAAATTGGAACAGAACAGAGAGGATTAGTGTGGCTCCTGCTCAAGGAGGACATGCAAATTAGCGAAGCTTCCATATTTTAAAAAAATAAACTCTTCCGACTACGGTGCGATGAGCTGGACTTGGTTGGTTTCTTTTATTTGGGAACAGGGCAGTAAGGGCTACGCATGGCTCTCATGCGGAAATTGTCAGACAGCCCTGCAGTCCTTTCCCTCACCATTACTTGGCTCTGGGCACCAAGCTGGGTTCATCAGGTTTGTGTAGCTCACAGTGCCGTTCTTAAATAAGTATTCCACCACTGAGGTCCACTCTTTGCTTCAAGCTCTATGTGGAGGACCTCAGGGCAGGAGAGGCGGCCACTTGTCCAGTCAGATCTGGAGGGAAGGCCAGCTCAGGGTGAAACCATGGCGGAGAGGGCTGGGCTGGCCCAAGGCTGGTGGGAAGGGCTCCAGTCCCCACATGGGGCTCAGTACCTGGGCCTGCGTGGGCCTACCTCATGAGCCAAGCGCAGTGTGGCAGAGCAGAGCCCCAGTGGCTGTCAAAACGATGTCCTTTCCTCTTTCCGGCAGGTCCTGGAGCTCCTGAAGGTGGCCTGGAAGAGACGGCTCATCTTTACTGTGGGGACTTCCAGCACCACAGGTGAGACGGACACCGTAGTGTGGAACGAGATCCACCACAAGACTGAGATGGACCGAAACGTGACAGGCCACGGCTATCCAGACCCCAACTACCTGCAGAACGTGCTGGCTGAGCTTGCTGCCCAGGGAGTGACCGAAGACTGCCTGGAGCAGCAGTGACAGCTTCAGGCCTGCCTCTGTGGACCACTCCAAAGCCCCTGGCGGCTGGGCAGGAAGGTGCGCCTTTGTTGAGAGGCAAGAGTGTTTGTTGGGTTTGTGTAGCCCACTGGGGTTGCACCTCCCTAAAGTTTGGGCTTCTTCTTGTCTCTTTGCCACCATCCTGTCTGAGCTGGGGTCTGCCTGGAAAAGGGGCGCCCTCAGTTTGTACTTGTGGGAGCTTGGACTGGAGCTACCTCAGTGCACAGGTGGGCCCGGCCTGGTGACCTGGAAGGGATCAGCAGGGACTACCACACTCCCAGCTTCTGGTCAGCTTCTCGTACCTCAGATTTTATTTGCAATAAAGACTCTATAGCCAACACGCATCTGTGGGGAAGTTTGTGTTGTATGTGTGTCTGTCTGTCTGTGGTGATGTGTGTATAACACTGAGTGGCTTATGGTGGAGCAGGAGCCATCTTCATTGATGCTTATTCAACTCACATCTAGAAAGTGAGGACAAAGGCTGCCGAGCTCCATGGCGAGACTCCTGTGACACACACACATTCTTGCCATGTGGTCCCCAGCACGGTGGCCCTGTCACAGCAGCCACCCCTTACTCTTACAAAGTGTTCTTCACACAGGGAGGGTGCTGCCTCGGTGTTTCCCAGTGATCAGGGTGCTTGGAGGTGACTGGCAGGGACCTTCTGAGGCCTTCCTCTAAGGCCCTGGCTTGTGAGACTGGTTCTCACTGTTTAATCCATATGATCCTCCTGCCTCAGCCTCTGCAGTCCTGGGATTACAATGTATAGATCACCACACATGACAGGTTCTTATTTTTCCCCTTATTTTGGTTATTTTCCCTTCCTATTAATCCTCTCCCATCACCCTGCCCCCTTCTACTAAACCCCCTCTCCCTAACAAGCCCCATCCTATGTTGGTGTCCCATGTTTGTGAGCTACGGAGTGTCATTAGAGAAACGTGGAAAAGGGTAGCTCAGCCCTGGGCGTACCACTGGGGAACGTGGCTCCTTCGCCTCAGCAATCACTAACTTTCCGAAGCTCCTCAGGGGGAGGTGTGGTTTCCATTCCCCTCCCTATCCCCCTCCCTATCCATGGTGGATTGTCACTAGACCTCACTGGGACTTAGTGCAGTGACCGTGTCATGTGCAGAAGACGGCATTTCGTAGCACTCCAGCCTCTGGCTCTCACAGTATCTTTCCCACCTCTTCCTCTTCTGATTTAAAAGGATGTTTTTAGGTGGCCCTAAAATATTGTGAGCCCAAGACTCGGGTAAGTTAGCTCTGGGAAGAAGGTCATCAGTTTCCTCGGCAGAGCCCCTAACTCAGCTGCACCCCAGACCCCAAGCTTACACTGCCTCAGGACAGCAGTTGGGGTGCATCCCCAAATCCCATCACCCCCTGGTCTCTGACGGAGTATTAGTGCTTCACCATGGAAGGACAGCGAGATTCAGGGAGAGGACACCACGAGTCACACACCTGATAGGAAGGAAGTGGTGTCAGGAACTGTTAGAGCGCAGAAGACATCAGAAACAGGCAGGGGAGCCAGAGAGGCTCAGCTGCTCAGAGCTCGTGCTGTCCCTCCAGAGGGTGGGCCCAAGCTTGACCCGCAGCACTCCTGTCACACAAGGCAGAACCGCCTGCAACCAACCCAGGACACCAGCGCCCTCCTCAGGCATGTGAACACATACATCCATAAAAAGAATGTGTATTTTGAGACAGGCTTTCTCTGTATAGCCCTGGCTGTCCTGAAACTTACTCTGTAGACCAGGCTGGCCTTAAACTCACAGGGATCTATGTGCCTCTGCCTCCCTAGTGCTAAGACTAAAGATGTGTGCCGCAGCTGGAATTTTTTTTTTTTTTGACACAGTCTGGTGACGTGGCTTGGTAGTTCAGTGTGCTTACTGTTCTTGCAAACAACGTGGGTCCAGTTCCCAGCACCCACATTGGAGGACTCACAACTGCTGTAACTCCAGCTCCAGGACATCCGGTGCCTCTGATCTCCAAGGGCAACACATACACAAAGACACACACCGGCACTGGGACTGGAGGCATGGCTCAGTGGAAAAGCAGCAAATTCTCATGAGGGTTTCTGTTCCCCATCTAAAATGCAGTAGACGTAAGAACATGTCTGAAGTGAGGCAAATGACCGTCAAGCACCTGAAACAGTATCATGCAATTCAAAACTAAGGGAAACATGCCAGGCACCGGAGCCAGGTGTCCTTAGCCATCCGGAGGACAAGGTGGGAAGGAAAGCCTCTGCCAGTTCAAGGAGATAGAACGAGAGAGCACAAAAGCAAGCAAGAAACCAAATATAAACCCAACGTGGCAAAAAAACAACTGCTTAGGGACTGGGTGGGTAATTTGGGCATTTACCCATTGCTGCCGGGCATGTAAAACATTGCCACACTGGAATCAGTTCCTCAAAAACTCTCATGACTGCTGAGTTTTATTCCCAGGGACCTACAGAGGCTTGTTTTACGAGAACATGCCTGCACAGAAGTTGTATGCAAATGTGTGTAGCAATGGACCTAATCGTCAAAAAGTAGAAACAGCCCATAAAAAAAAAAAAAAAAAAACCAAGTCTGGCATCTGCACGTGATAGCACATTCATTCTTAAAAAAATGAGCCACTCGTGTCTCAGCTCTGCAAGATGCTGAATGAAAAAGCCAGGCCGTTTGTCTATTCAGAGGTCAAGGCGGGAGGGTCCTGGGTCCCAGTCCCAGGCCAGCCTGAGTGTCCTGGTTAGTTTTTTGGTTGTGGTAGTTTTGCTTTGTTAATTTGACAAAAGCTAGATACATTTGGCAAGAGGGAACCTCAGATTGAGGAAACGGCACCTGATGGATCTGTGGTCAAGCAGCATTGTTTTGACTCCTGATTGGTGTGAGAAGACCTAGCCCATTGTGGGCAGTGCTGTCCCTGTCTGCTGCTGTATAAGAAATCAGGCTACAGCCATCAGGTACAAAGTTCCTTCACAGCTTCTGCTTCACTTCCTGCCTTGAATGTCTGCCCTGACCTCTCAGTGAGGAGTGTGACGCGAGAGTTGTAAGCTGAAATAACCCTTTCCTCCCGGAGCTGCCTTTGGTCATGGTGTTTTCTCACAGCAATAAAAACCCTTATTAAGATACTGAGCAACTGGG